>NC_058418.1:21793939-21877670 GCF_002201575.2 Neomonachus schauinslandi | reverse complement strand
GTGCCTTCTCTGTTATCTTTGTGCTAGTTTTCATTCCATAGTTCCTTTGTGTACCTCAGCCAGGGCCTCCCTTAGCTAAGGGTTTACATGGGATTTGAACAGCTCTCCCACATCACTTTCATCAGCGTCATCAAATTTTGTTCCATTCTTCAGACCATGAACTGCTTATACTTTGTAGTCAGAGGTTTACAGCAGCCAATGAGGAGCAGGAAACTGAGTGGAGAAAATGTTGACATGACAGACAGGGTGGAGGCAGATCAGTGTCAAAATAAGGAGGGATGTGCAGTGGTAACTAATTTTATAAGGACCAGAAAGGATATCATCATGTTATGGCTTTTCAAATGATAAATTATCAGATAACAGTGACTCCTCCCCTTACACGAAAGGAGACCTGTTCCTAATGGAACATGTAGAGTTTTAAGTCAATGTGTTTTCCAAGCACTGTCTTTATATTTGTCCCTGAAGAGGATGAAGCTGGTCATATTAGTGTCATTATGAAGTACTCACATAATGCTTGGCCCAATGTATGTGTTCAAACTTGCCATCATCTTCATGTATGCCTTTTTTTTTTTAAGATTTTATTTATTTTTTGACAGACAGCGAGAGAGGGAACACAAGCAGGGGAGTGGGAGAGGGAGAAGCAGGCTTCCTGCCGAGCAGGGAGCCTGATGCGGGGCTTGATCCCAGGACCCTCAGATCATTACCTGAGCCAAAGGCAGATGCTTAATGACTGAGCCACCCAGGCACGCCTGTCTTCATGTATGCCTTGTCTGATTTCAGGAATGCAAAGTCGGTCTGAAGGGAGCCTGGTAAGAGCTTGCAGCTACTGCACTGACCCAGCCCCAGCCCCTAAATTAACCCTGTCGAGATCAAAGACTCTTCCTTGATTCCACCTGGATCCTCTGCTCATCCAAGGGTCCCAGGAGGGCCTTGGCTGAGAAGCTTGCCATCTCATTTGTTTCTCTAATGTACATCCCACTGGACACATGTGTCAGTTCTGCAGTGTAAGGATGTGCCTGTGCTTCATGCCTCCTGTCTGTTCTTTAGTTAGTAATTAAGTATGCATAGCTACAGATGTGTCACGGAAAGACATCATCCAAGCCCTGACAAAGAACCAAAATTATTCATATAATTTATCATCTCAGCCATCCTGAATGCTAACGAGAACCCTCCTTGTTTAGAATTGTCAGGAAGCATTTGCACCCATGTCCTGTCAGAGAGCATTTCCTCTGCCAGACACTGCGGTTCATACCAACCACAGAAACTCTTGGGCTTTCTTCCTTTACGATCTCCCTGGCCCTCCAGAAACAAAGTGCAATAAAACAAGCATTTCTTCCCTTCCTCCTTTCTCTGATGAGCTTTCCAGTCGGCTTTGAGGTTTTCTGTGATTTTACGTTTTGTTTTTTTGTTTTGTTTGGGATGTTTGTTTTAGAGCAGGGAGGTTGTTGTTAGCTTGTATGTTAAAGCCTTTTAGAGATCTGTTGGCCCTTCCTCCCAGCATCAGAGTTCAGGTTAGGTGCTTGGATTCAAGGTTCTTTTCTGCCCAGAAGGAAACACCAAAGGAGTGTGGAAATCACTGGCCATTTGGGTCAGGCCCACTTAAGAATGTCCCTGCTTTAGAGAACTGGCTCTCTTGGAATTTAGGTCAGACATTGAGACACATTCTCAAATCTTATTTTTGCGGGGAGTGGAGGTAGATTTAGGAGACCAGAGTCTATGTTCTGTCATTGGAATAGAAGAGAAAAGGCAATGCAATAGAACATATAGGAAGGAAAAGTTATACCTCACCCCCCCTGAAGAGATTTTAATTTCCCAGCCCTCCTTCCATCCTTATGTTCATTATCAGTCCATAAGGTAAAAGGAAAGAGGAAAACTCTTTATTGTCTTGTGGGTTCCCCAAGCCAGCTATGAATCTACTCCCAACACTAGCTCTTAATCCATAGAGATATATAGGGTTTTAATGCAGTGTTTTGTCACTCTATTCAATTTTCATAAATTGATTGAAAAATGCATTAAGCACAAATCCGTCTAATTATCCCTGGATGAGAGGCTTGCTCAGACCCCACCAGGAGGGCTGTGGTCAGAGAGGTCTGATGCTGCTATCTGTGGCAACCAGCTCTGGTGGGTTCCGCCCCCCCCCCAGATGTGAACGGGACATGGGGGCCTGGGTAAGCTCGAGAAAAGCTACCTTGGGAAGTGTTCCAGAACCTCTGGAAGAGACTAGAGCTGACTGCTCACATGGGAAGCCGTTGTCTCCCTGAAGGTCTGTAGCATTAAATTGGTTGGCTTTCTACACATTTTAAACCACCAGAAGAAAAAGCTTATGAGGGAAAAATGGGCTTGACCAAGCCTTCACGCCAGATTTGCTAGACTTTGGCTTTCAGAGATTCCCTATTTATACCAACTCATCAATCTACATAGTTCTCTCAGGAGGTAACTTCACTGAAGAGATGCGGAGGCCAAGATGTTTAATACCACAGTCTGCCATGTTTTCCACTTACATATCTGGAGACAGTGGTATTACAGCCTTATTGCCCTATGGCCTCCTTCCAAACCTACATCAGACTGGCTGGGTGATTCTGTGGCTTCAGCTACTTCTGGAATCTTCAAAAATATCCCTACTTTCTCACAGGATATCTGGAGACAGAAGCAGCTCTGCTTTTGAGTACTTGTGGTCTACATTTACCACAGGACACCTGTTAAGTCAACATTCAAGACAGTAGAGACAGCAGGACGCCACCATACCAACAGCTATTTCAAGGACATCATGGAAATCCTCCTCAGAGCAAGTGCATATGTGAGGGAGTGGTAAATGGCGAGAGAAGTGGTGTGTTTTACTAACAGAAAGAATATGGACAAATAGTGAGCTCATTGAGCAGCTCAGACTGGATGATTCTTTCCCAAGGGAAAGTAATAATACTAGATAATTCTATATATCTTTATGTATAAAATTCAAATTACAAACTTCTCACCAATAGACACCATAAAACAGGTGAAAACACAAAGTCACCAAGCAGGAGAAGATATTTTCTTTTTTCTTTTTTTAAAGATTTTATTTATTTGACAGAGAGAGACACAGCGGTAGAGGGAACACAAGCAGGGGGAGTTGGAGAGGGAGAAGCAGGCTCCCCACAGAGCAGAGAGCCCGACGCGGGGCTCAATCCCAGGACCCTGAGACCATGACCTGAGCCGAAGGCAGACGCTCAATGACTGAGCCACCCAGGTGCCCCGAGAAGATATTTTGATACACATAATTGACATAGGATTATTATCCAATAAAAATAAAGATCCCTTAAAAGTAAACAGAAAAACATGGGCAAATGACATGACCAGTCAACTTCATAGAATACGAACATGAATGGTCCATAAACATATAAAAAAGTGCTTAACTATATGGGAAGCTGAGAAAATATAATGAAAGACAATTTTATTCCTACCAGACAGGCAAAAATGTAGAAGTCTGACAATTCCTAGTGCAGGTAAGAAAGCAGAAGAACAGAAATCCTCATGCATGGATGATGGAGCAGTGCATTGATTTAACCATCTTGGAAAGCCATTTGTTATTACCTTATCACCTAAATGTGCACTTAATCAAACCTAGCACTTTCACTCTTAAATACCCTAGAAAGGTGGTTCCCAACCGGCTCATTACCACATTGCAGGAGGAGTTTGGAAACCTGTGGATGTCAGAAAGAGAGGAGGGGCACCCTGGCATTTAGAAGGTGGGGCAATAAACACTGGGTGTCCTACAGTTTCTGGGGCAGTCCCACACAAGATGAATTAGCCTGCATCCCATGTGACTACATAATTTATACAATTGAGCATCTGTTCATACTTAGCTGATCCTGAAACCCTACTCCACCTTTGTTTTACATATAAAAAATTTGTTTTCATGACTTTTAAAAAAATTTTATTTATTATGTTATGTTAGTCATCATGCATTACATCATTAGTTTTTGATGTAGTGTTCCATGATTCATCATTTGCGTATAACACCCAGTGCTCCATTCAATACGTGCCCTCCTTAATACCCATCACTGGGCTAACCCATCCCCCCACCCCAATGTTTTTATGATTTTTAACAAACTGAATTTTCTAGGAATGCAACTACCTTCTAAATTGAAGGAAGACTGTGCTTTGCATTGATGTTGTTTGGAACTTTGCCAGAATTGGTCAACATTTCAGAAAGTCCTTGCACATAGTATTTGGGTCACCAATTCAAAACACCTATGTCTGTTTGCATTTGTAGCTGGAAAAATCATGGTGAGTCTACATATAGGGACAAGCATCTGACATCATTATTCTGGCTCCTGGCATAACTGTAACCCAAAATTTACATACTGGTACAACCATCTTTTGTTATAAATTGCTGTGTTTTATTCCTCTGCCATATTACAGTTAGAGCATTAGATTGATTTCTTAAAATTCCATAAGTATACTGTGGCAGAGGATCCAAAAACATTCATTTCAAAACAATAAAAAGAACATCACAAAATATTTGTCCTAGAGGGGGCACTGGTGTTGAGAACCACTGCCCTAACAAGAGCACTTGCATATGTACCACGGAAGCTATGTATAAAAAGGCTCATGGCAGTATGATGTAAAAAAAGGCAAAAAACTGAAAACAATCCAAATCTCCCCTAAAAACAAACTAGATAAATGCATGCATAAATGCATTTTGTGGAATACTATATCATGGTGGAAATAAATGAGCTATGGCCATATTCATGAATGTGGGTGATTTTTTTTTTAAAATATGGAGCAAAAACAACAAGTCACACAACATGTATATACAGTAGAAACATTTAAATTTCAATAATGGGCATAACTAAAATTTTATTTAGGAATGAGTGTAACATGATAACGTTATAAAGAAAAGTAAGGAATGGTAAACACAAACTTCAGGGTAATGGTTACCTCTGGGGTGGAGAGGGGAGGGGATGAGTTTGGGGAGGAACACACAGGGTTATGTTCTATTTCTTAAACTGAATGGTGGGTACATGGCGTCTCATTTTATTATTGAAACTGTGAATATATTATATACACTTTAAGATAGAATGTATTTTATAGTTTAAAAACTTTTAAAAATCAGAACCTTCCACCTCATCAGCCCAAACCTTTAGCTGATTGGACTCATTTTAAAGCTCATCTTCGCTTGCACTGAGGATTGACAGAAAGACAAGACTGCCAGATCTCTGGGTTCAGGACACACTCCCTGTAGTCACTAAGTCTGACACCTGTCTTGGGACATCTGGTCAATACACAATGATGTTGATGTTGGCATGAGTTGTCCCTGCAGCCTCCCAAAGTGTCTGTCCCATTCCAAGCCTCCATAAGGAGCCAGAAAAGGGGGATTCTCAGCAGCCAGAGGAGAGAAGTGTTTGCCATTAGCCAGGAGAATGCACTTACCCCTCAGGGGAAGTCTGGCAGAGCTACCTGGCCTTGACTGATGGATTTTCTCCCTCTGGCAGGTCACCTATCCACCTGTATTGCAGCCTTTACTAGAAGGCTCAGGGCAACCATTCATGTGCCCAGGCTGCCAGAACATTTTTACAATATGATCTGGAACCTCCGCCAACCCCTAAGGCTGCAGGACTGAAGCAAGGTTTGGCAACAAAGCAGGTACCATTTTATCTGAGGAATTTAGACTAAATGGCAAAAGGGAGAGTTACATACCCAGAATGAAAACAGCCACGCCTTCAGTGGGCCAGCAACTTGCTGGGTTCTAGAATGTCACAGGGATTACAAGACAATTCTTGCCTTAAGAACTCATGCCCTATCTGTGCTCAGATACCCTAGTGTGCTACCAGCTCCTTGAGGACAGGCATATATCTCTATGACCTTGATCCCTGGTGTCATGTCTGGCAAATTGAAGGTTGGTAATACTGAAGAAATTTAATTGAAGAAAAGCAAGTGAAAGAGAAATGTAGGAGGTAGATTTAATAAATGGCAAATTAGCAGTTTAACTACTGAGGGCAGAGCCAAGAGCTCACACTGGGTTAGACAGGCTCCCAAAGTTTTCTTGGTAGAAGTGGGACTTGTACAGGTATTAGATGGATGCAGAGGGAGGGAGACAGGAGATCGGGACATCCCAGGATGTGGGAATGGTGAAACCAAGACTCCAAGATAGCCAAGCACAAAGAACTATCACATGCCAAGGTAGCAGCCTGCTTTGGTGGCAGCAGTGGTAGCAGTAGTAGATAGAAGTCAACTGGTCAACCAAAGCCAAGCAATGGGGAACTTGAATGCCACACTAAGGGTGTTGGGTGTCCTTCTGCAGTCACCCAGGAATTGCACTAGGTGTTGTCACTGCCTGAGCTCAGACTTCAGCTGCATTTGTTGGGAACAGCTCTCCTGAACATGGCCAGAATGACACACCCCCAGCACCTGCTGAGTTTCCACACTTTTCTGCCCCCCCAGCTTTTCCCCAAATTCCCTCAGTTGCTCCCAGGGGAACCCAGAGTACAACCAAGTTCCCAAAAGCCAGTAAACACATATGCCCAAGTCCCCATGCTTCACAGAGGCACATGTCTTAGGCACATAGCAGATGAGTTTTTAGGGGAGCCTCCATGGGATTGAGCCTTCATTGCCCACAATGGTAACCATCCCCAGAACTCATTGTGGATTGGATTTCCTCTTTTCCCTGTCTCACTGACCTGCTCTATCATTCCTGCCTCTTAGTTCCACTTTTCAGAGTCTCGCATCTAACTATGCTTTCAGGGAAACCCACAGTAACACAAGACTCTGGGACAAATATGAAGAAAGGAGGCTCTGACTGTAGCCAATATCAATGACTCTGGCTGCCTGTGAGGGCCAGAATCTCAAAAGTGGTGTGAGGTTAACAGAATGGGAATGTGGTCAGTGGCCAAGGGTCAGAGAGAAAGACAGACAGAGAGACAGAGACAGGACAGAGACAGACAGGAAAAAATAAAACAGGCAGAGACAGAGATAGAGGAAACAGAGACAGAGACAGAGGCAGAAAGCCATTGGTGCAAGCTGGAGTTTAGGATCTTCCTGAAGGACTGAATAGGAGTGTGGCCCTGGAGAAACCTAGCCTGGGAGAAAAGGGATGGGATTTGGGGCAGTTTATTGCACGGTGGAGATACTGGGTCTGCCTGCATGTGGCTCAAGCCCTCAGAGACTCCCCCATTCTGTTTTCTGCCCTGTCTCTGTTTTGACTTTTCCCATGACAGCAGCAGGTTTCAGGGAGGCAAAGGCAGCCCTTTCTCAGTTCAGTGTGTGGGGCAGAGTAACACAGGACAAAAGGTATGAACAGCTCTCTGTCCCCAACACCTGGGATAACAATGTCACAGCCACATAAATTATTCACATCTCCGTCAATACAAGCACAATTATAGAAGACAGATATTACAAAATATTAATATTAATGTTTAATCTAGAAAGAGCCAGCCTAGAACACAATACCAGATATGAATGGCCTAGGACATGTCCTGGCAGAGAGCAGGACCACTAGGAGCATCCATGGACAGGAAATCTAAAAGGAATCACTAAGATCAATCACTGTGGTCCATCCCATTTCTCTCTGCCCATGATTTCACACCCTGACTCCACCTTGGTCAGGCCCCAAGCCTCAGTTTCCTCTTCTGTAAGTTGGGGATGACCCAGAAATGCTGTAGGCATTTAATGAGGTGATGCATGTAACACATCCAGCCCAAGCCCTGAACACAGATATGCTCCCAGATGTTGGCTAGCTCAGCAGCCCAGGTGGTGGCCACACCCTCGCCTGCATTTTCTGCTTTGCTCAGCTATGGACATCTGCACTGCACCCTTTCCTTAGCTCAATCGCTGCCTTCTGAAGCTTTTTTGACTCCAAATAGGACTGGCCCCTCCTCCTCTGAGCTCCTCTATGACATGGGGTTGCAACTTTGTAAATGTCACTTAGCTCCATAGGCCTTCTCTGACTTGCCCAGAGTAACTCACTATCCTGCAAGGTATTTTCCTTGCAGTGGCTGACTATTCCCACCCTTGGCTCCAGACTGTGATGGAAGGCAGCAATCATGAGTTCTCTGTCCCAGTTCTGGATCCCAGAAACAGACCTGAACCTGGGAGAAGGTTATCTATGTGGGAGGTGATGCTCAGAAGCAAGAGAGGGAGTGGAAAAGACAGGCAAGGAAGGATGAGCAGGTTACCTCTGTGGCCCTGGGGCTCCACATGCTCAGAGAGAGGCTGGTGGAACATGCTTTGGAGTTGTCCCACTCAGGAGGCTAGGAAGTTGGGGTTTATCCAGCTCTACCTCCAAAGTCTGTGCTTGTGGGCAACTGTCCCTCCATTGGAGGTGATATCTCATGATTCCCCTCCTTGCCCACTCCCCACAGATCTTCCCACTTCTCTTGAGGTGTACAACACGACTGTATCATTGATGTCCCTGATCTCAGCCTCTGGCCACCTTCTAGTTACTCACACAGCTATGGAGTGGCTTCTTTTTTTTTTTTAAAGATTTTATTTATTTATCTGACAGCGAGAGAGGGAACACAAGCAGGGGGAGTGGGAGAGGGAGAAGCAGGCTCCCCGCAGAGCAGGGAGCCTGATGCGGGACTCGATCCCAGGACCCTGGGATCATGACCTGAGCTGAAGGCAGTCGCTTAACCAACTGAGCCACCCAGGCGCCCTATGGAGTGGCTTCTGAAGTTAAGCCTAGCATGTGGAGCTGGGGAGGCATATAATCACACTCAGAGATATTTCCCCAAGAAGCACACCAACCTGTACCATTGCTGGGCTCCAAGGAAAGAAACTATAATGTGACAAGTGCTAGAAGGCAAGATGAATGTTCTATGGATGACCAGGATCTGGGGGTGGGTGAGGCAGAGAGGCACTTGGTCTGGGTCTGAGATCATATAAAGAAGGAGGAGGAGGAAAAGGAGGAGGGAGGGGAGGCTAAGGAGGGGAAGGGAGGAGGGGAGGGGGGGGGAACAACACAGTGAGGGCTCAGGCAAGAGGGAACAGAGACCACTCAAGCACAGCAAGAGATCTGGCAGCTGCTGGGAGTGGGGCCAGGAGGAAGGCAGCTAGGTATGTGGGGGCTCTGCCCACAACTGGATATTTAGAGTCCACTCTGTAGTTGCCGACAAGCTCCTGAAGGACTTTAGCCAGCAGGCAATGGATATAATCAGCTGCATGTTTTAGGGAATTGTCCTCTTTGGTAGCCTTGTGGGGGGAAGATAAGAGAGTGTTGACAGGTACAGGAGACCAAGGCCCCAGCAGGAAGAGCTGAGTGGGTCCAGGTGATAGAGGATAGATCCCAACTGTAGCAATCTTGGGGAGGGGTGGAGAGGGGCAGATGTGGACACTCAGGGGCACAATTCTGGGCTGAGAGGACATTTGTGGGCACCCACTCGACATGGGGAGAGAGATAGGATGAGTAAAGTAGAGGGGGGACCACCCAAGCAAGGACAAAGAGTGGGACAGCCCAGATGTGGGGGAAACCTCTGGTTTGCTCCTGCCTGAGTGATGAAATACTGAAATTGAGGATGTTTTGAAACCTCAACAGCAATCTGACAGAGTAACAGAGTATGACTGCTCAATCTTAATAATAAAAATCCTGGGCATGTATTTTGCATGTTTTTTTAAATTTCATTTTTCTCATAACTTACTTTTTACTGAATTTTGCAAAAGTATTGGTCTGCGACTGATTGGGGAATAAGTAAAACCTGGCCTTTCACTGCTGCTGAGTTGGGAAGCTGTGGTCATAGGACCTCCCCATCAGCTTCTGCTGCTAAAACCAAGCTCTTCTTCATCCCAGAGTTTGGTTTTCACTTATTATTTTCTCTTCATGCCAGGAAAGTTTCTCACCCCACCCAAGACAAGCAAGCAAAGCAGAATGCCCCCACCAACTCTGACCCCCAGAATTCCTGTAGCCCCACATTAGCTCAGACATTCTGCAAGAGGCCTCCCTCTCTAGCTCTGGCTGAAAGCAGGTGCTGCTTAATCTCCACAATGGCAGTGAGTGGATGGCTGTACACAGTCCTGAGGCCAAGCCAGCATGGAGGGACAGTGCAGTGATGGGATCTGGTGGCTCCTAAGGTCCGCTGTTGGCAGCCAAGCTCACTAGAGGTCATTAATGTGGATCAGCCACTAATGGACTTTTTGTGCTGGCTGTGTCATCCCCAGCACTATTTTTAACTTATTCTGAACTTTGAATTGTCCAAATGTATTTTGATTTGTTTGTGAGTATGGACATAAACAAACTCTTTAGTGCTGTTTCTGTGCAGCTTCTCAGATATTCAGAAACCTACTCTTCATTCACTTCACTGAAAGAGCAGTCCCAAACTTACCAAGATGGGACTGAGGACCTCCAAACTACACCTCACAACCAAAGGGGCACCCCCACATAGGCTCATTCCAAATGGCAGCAACCAAAGCAATGACTGTTTTCCTGGCAGAGTTTCAGAATGGGTACTTTCCATTCCCGCCCAAAGAGCACTTGAACCCAGTGGTCATTTGCTGAGTACATACTGTGTGCAGGCACTTGGAGCACATGTCTTGGCAGGCACTGGTCCTGTCTCAAACACCCCAGAGTGAAGTGCAGTCACTGAGTGAACACATGGTGTAACTGAGAGTCACACATCCATGGCCCACATGCCAGATTGAGCCTGCAGATGTGTTTGTTTTACCTGCACACATTTTTTAAATTGCGAAACTGTACATAAAAGTCCAGATTTCCAAATTTCCTTGAAAAATTGGGATACTGGGAAGTGCCAGTGTGCCAACTGCATGATGACATTGGGGCAGAGAAACTGAGGCATCCTGCTGTGGGTGTGAGTTTATTAAGACTCAGGTTTCCTGGAGGAGATAGGTTTTGCAGAAGCATATAAAGAAACAGCACAGCCCAGAGTGATGCCCACCGGCTCTGTCCTCAGCATCAGCAGCTCATGCAGGGGCCATGGCTCTGCTCTGATCTCAGCTCCCTACATATTCATCCATCAAGTGTGTAGTCAGTACCTGAGAGTCAGTAGGTGTTACCCTAGGGATAATTGTAGAGAGCAAAGGAGACAAAGGCCTTGCCCTCAAAGAGCTCATGAACTAGCCAGGGGAATGGGCAGGTTTTAATATTGGGGTCTAGGAGAGGCCTTGGTGGAGCATCAAATTCCAGGGGGCAGAGCTGCTCAGTTAGAGACCATGAGAACATTGCCAGCCACCTACTTTGTGGCAGGCAGCCTCTGAAATGGCCAACAGGGATTCCCCACCTCTCCGTGTTCCCACCTCTGTGCAGTCTGCTGCCCTTGTGGCCGAGCAAGACCTGTGACCTGCTTCTAATCAAAAGAACACAGCAAAGGTAAAGATGGTGAGATGTCACTTCAGTGGTTAGGTTACAAAAGATTGACTTCTTGCTGGTAGACCCTTTCTATTCTCTTCTTGGCTTGCATGCTTTGATGAAGTAAGCTGGCATGCTGGAGATGTCCATGGCCAGAAGGAAATGAAGGAGCCTTTGGCCAACAGCCAGTTAGGAACTAGAACCTCAGTCCAACAGCCCTCAAAGAACTGAATTCTGCTAACAACCTCCCCAGTCAAGCCTTCAAATGAGACTCCAGCTGACTTCTTGATTTCAGCTTCATTAGAGACCCTGCAGCAGAGGATTCAGAACAGTCTTACTTTGATTCCCAGCCCAGAGAAACTGGGAGATAATAAACGTGTGGTTGTTTTAAGCTGCCAAGTTTGGCAATTTGTTATGCAGCAGTAGATAACTAATACATATCTGGATTTATGTCCCCTGGTTTGGGAACAGGAGGTGATTTATAAACACATTCACCAAGCAGCATATGGCTTGAAAACACATGTTAAGTCCCTGGCTATTGATGAAACGGTGCTCCGAAGGTAATAAAGACCGAGAAATGACAGGTGGCAGTGCCGGCAACAGATGCTTGAAGCCACAGCTCTTTGCCAGTGGCCAGGGCTTCCTTACATGAGCAGTTGCCTACATTACTCAAGTCTGGAGGCCAGGGATTCTGGCCCTGCTTCTCACCTTGGCCATGTCCCCAGCACAGCATGGGCCCAAGTGTATTCTCAATTTCTTCCTGAGCACTGAGTTTATCCAGGACTTGAGCCAGGACTGGAGACGTGGGGGGAGTAGAATCTAGCCTATGTCTGGGAAGCTCTTGGCTGGCAGAGGAGAAGCTCATGCGTGGTGGGCATCAGGCACAGAGCCATGGCCTGGCCTTGCTGCTGCCAAGGACCCTACCTAGGTCACTCAGACCTGGACAGTATCTCAAAGAGGGAAAATGAGGGACAGAGCCAGCCTGGAATGTAAAGGAAGCAGTGATTCAAACTAAGAGACTCCTTATTTCAAAAATCTCTACAGACCAGATGTCAAGATTAGCCCCAATAGCTCAGGTAAGCATGGCCTGAATTCTGTTTTAAGTGTAAATCCCCAGGAGAAAGAGTACTTTATGTCCCATTCACATTGGTTTGAATGTGTTTATCAGGCTTATTTATCTCTGACAAGAGCACTTGGGGTTTAGGAATCTCCTGAAGCAATCCAGCAACACAAACAAGCCAGTGGCTTGGGGTCTGGTGGTATCAGACAAAATGAAAGTGTGTGAACAGATTCAAGACCCTTGGGAGAAAAATTCCCAGGACTTGGTGATTTACTGGATGTGGGAGGGACACACTAAGTTGAGTCCTGGATTTTTGTCCCAACCACCTGGCAAATAATTCACACTCTGCCAAGAGGAGTTATCCAGGACAGGAGTTGAATAAGAGACTGAGTTCCATTTTCAGCATGTCCACTCTACAGTGGCTGAGACATGATGTCTGATGGAGCCTGTTGGCTCTAGGGGCCTGAAGCTACAGGTCATTTGATGTTGTTGGCACATCGAGGATATCTGAGGCAGTGGGAGTGGAGAAAACAGTGTGGAGAAAGTGGGCTGAGCAGTGACTAGTGTAAATGGAGCTGCATGACTTTTGTCCTAGCAATTGCATTTCTAGATATTTATTCCAAAGAAATCATCAGAAATAAGCAAAGAGGTATAACTAAGGATAATCATAGCAGCAATTATTTATGCTTCTGAAATCATTATAGCAATTATTTATGCTTCTGAAAAGGAACTGAAGTGTTCAAGAAGAAGGGTAAAGTCCAATTTTGTTCCAAAGCATGGAATGCTCTACAGCCATAATTCCATAAATATAGTAATGGGGTGGAATGTTTGATGTTTGATATAGATAGATGTTCATGCTAAATTGCTGAGAGAAGTAATCCAGCTGCAGAAACATACAGGATAATGTCATTTCTGTGTAGGCATGCACACACACAATGCCATAGAAAACACACTGGAAGGTCCCTCTGAAACGTATGACAAGAATTGCTTGACCAAACTCTTGAAAAGCTCCTCTTAGCTCTCTTCTCTGCTAGGCCTCAACCTTGGACTTTGAGGATTTGAGCAAACACTAGCATAGTGTTGAACAGCTCAAGGCTGCATCCCTAGGGGGAACTTAGCCCCCCCTTAAAGTACCTTCTGAGAAAACTCAAGGCTGCCAAGAGAATTTACTATTCATTCCAGCCAACCTGAAGATAGGACCCTGTTCCCCAGCCTCTGTGTGTGTGTTGGTGGGGAGATGGGATTATGGGGGGTTTGGGAACCTGACTTCCATAAGTGCCTGTTAGTAAACCCGGATGGCCTAATCACATTGGCCAATCCCCCCTTTCCTGCTTGTTGTAATTTTTCACCTGACTCTGCTCAGCCTCACTCACCCCTCCTATTCCCTCATGCTTCCTTTAAGATACCCAGCTACCTCTACAAATAGAACTTGAGTTCAATTCATCTGGGACTTTCCCCCTATTACAATAGTGTTACTGATTAAAATCTGCTTTTACCAGCTTGACTGGTGTCCAGATTTGTTTGTAAACAGTGATGATCTTTGGGTAGTGAATTTAAGGATGATTTGGGTTTTCCTGTTTTGTTCTTTCCTATAATTTTCTCTACATTGGCTCTGAGCTGCTTTTGTAATAGAAAAAATGTTCTGTTTAAAGTCTTCCTTTGGTTCACTGGAGACATCACAAGATCAGAGCTGGGAATGATTGTTTTAACATCTCCCTTCCTGTCTTTTCCTTGGGTAAGTGGGCCTCCACAGAAATTCCACAGAAAAGCTCCCTGCCTTACACTGCGTGGCCAGTTTTGCCCTCGGCACTCTGCAAAACACTATTCTGCAGCATTAGTTTGCAGCCATTAGCAGGGCAAATATGTAATGGCTTCTTCTTTCAGTTTACAGCCCTTATAATTTGCAACTCTGCTTTAGGAACTCAAAATTATGGTCTGCCCCTAGCCTACATAAACGCTCAAGAAAGCCTTACCATTCAGAGAACTGTAAAATGTTCCTGACAATGTGACAAAGTCTCACACACAGCTCCCTGAAATGCACGCTCACTAATGGGCTGCCCTTCCTTCCCAGGGGTCTCAAGAATTTTGGGAAGCAAAACCTCCTCAGCACAACACTCAGGAACACCAGACAGTCATTTAGGCTGGTTTTCTTTCTCACAAGAAAACCAGTCTTTTCTGAACTCCAAAAGCAGTGAGTTATAGATCAGAAATTGCTCAAAGTATTCTATGGCCTAATGGTCCTAGCATCCAGACTAAAATTTCCTGAACTTCCAAGCCAAAGAGCCTGTGGACCGTTCACCCTACGCCATCGCCACTTACCACCATCGCCACTGCTAAAACATCTCTGGCATTGGCATGAATGGTGTTTAGCATAAACACAATTAAAATTCTTGTTTGCCTACAAAGCATCTTACCAAAACTAATCCATCTTGGATCCACTTCACAGATCCCATTCTGCTGGCAAAGCAGATGGTGCAAAAACCAGCTGTAGGCCTGATGAGCTATTCTGGATCATGTGAATGTATGGCCCATGGCCCAGCCTTCAAGGGCACCAGAGTATGTTTAAAAGTTGGGAGTTTTTTTCCTATTAAAAGTTGAGCTTTGGGGCCTGGCTGGCTCAGTTGGTAGACCATGCAACTCTTGATCTCAGTGCTGTGAGTTCAAGCCCCACATTGGGTGTGGAGCCTACTTATAAATAAATAAATGCGTGAATGAGTGAATGAATGAATAAATGAATAACTAACTAAATAAATAAATTTTGTTGAGTTTCTACCAACATTTTAAACACTTAAAGATTCCACAGAAAAATTAAGGTATCCGTTCCCTTGAAAAAAAATCAGAGGATTTGACATCGAGCCCTTTAGTACCTGGTGTCAGACACACTCAAAGTGTGTGTTCCCAGTTTACTCCTGCCTGCCTGGGTCTTCTTCAGTCCTGAATCATGCCTGTCTGGCTTTGGGACGCTTCTCAATAACTCCTCCCCTCCTTCCCACACATAACCAAATGGGAAACAGGAAAGAAAAGATGCTTTTTATTCCCTTTGCTCTTCTCCACTGGGGTCTCAGCAACTTGGTGGAAGTCTCAAAGTACAGGCTTCTAGAAGCACAGCACATGCCCTCCTGTAACTGAGTGGGTAGGTTAGGGAGGAGCACACGGCGATCCAACCTGCTATCCCCATGAAAATTTCACTCACCACCTTTGGCCTCAGATGGCTCAGCCCCAGGGTGTAAGTAGAAGACAGTGGTAGCAGCAAGAAGAGTAAGGAGAGCCCTGTCTGTGTCTAATGACTATTTCTTCTTCAGATCATAGAGAACTTAAGTGTGAATGCAAACATTATTCAAATGAAATGACTCCTAAAGTGATTTATATAGATCAACTATTAGATGAGAATCCCTTATTTAATACAGCCTGGCCAGAATAATTGGGACTATTTGGATCTTTTGAGCGTGGATAATGACACACCACTGATGCCTCTGGAGTTAACAAAGTGAGTGCCGTCTTTTGGGGGGTACAAGCCAGCTCTGAAATACCAAACAAGACCATTTGACAGGCTTTGGCTTACAGGAGAGAAATGTGTCTTGCCCCATGAGGCAGAATATCCCCAGGCTCACATGAAGGGCAAGATTTGTTGGTCCCTTAATTGATCACTACCCCGGATAAGCCATCCTAAGCAGGGAACATGCTGTGTGAAGAGCAGGTCTGCAACAAAACAGTGAAGTCCCCTTGTGTTCATATCATCATCCTCTTTCACAGTGTACCAGTCACTATGGTGTCCCAGCCTCATGGGGCCTGGTTCTCCTTAGCCTGCTAGCTAATCAGGGCTAACATGTGGGATACAACACAAAGAAAATAGCAAGCCAGAACCTTAGAGAAGTCAGGAATCCAGACTTTTAAATGAAATGCCAATTTGTAACTGTGGGCTGCCCATGCAATTAGTTAGAAGGTAGATATTTCTAAGAAATATTTCTAAGAAAATCTAGTGAAAAAAAGTTCCCTTCTCATTTCTTGGAAGCATCCTTGCCTCCAAATAAATTCTGCCTCTGACTGTTCAAAGTCTTAAAATTCCAGCAGTGGGTCCATGGCACCCCTGAGAGATGGATACTCTCCACTGTGCCATAGACCTCATGGTCCTTCTGTGTTGATAACTGACCCACTTCACTCTGTATTGTACCACTTGCACTTGACTTGTGTTGATATTCGTTTTTTTAAATTGAAAAAAATTTTTAAAAATTTTTCATTATGTTCAGTTAGCCAACATATAGCACATCATAAATTTTTGTTGTAGTGTTCAACGATTCATTAGTTGCATATAACACCCAGTTCTGTGTTGACATTTGAATTTGCAACCTCTGAACTAGACCATCTGCACAATGTGCCTTGGATAAGTGCATGGTTTTATCCACAAGTGGCCTGAAGCCAGCCCTGAAGGACATTGTGCAAGACCACAGCTACATCATTGGATTGACCTGTTTCATAGGCAGGTCTTCAGTCCAGAAACATCCCACCTCCCTGTTTTATCTCTTTGGGCACTGTTTCTGCTTATTCTCCAACGACAGACCTTTGGCCCTTTGAAGCCAGCTCTTTTGCTACTCCAGAATTCATTTCTTCCCTTTGGAAGTTTCTTGATGCACACGAACAACTGATTCTGAAGAAAGACAAATGCTTGGAGTCAGACAGTTCTTCTGATCTCTTACCATTAATGGAAATAATTTTCAAGTCACTTTCACCTTGAGTGTGGGAACCTGAGCCATGCTGTAATCCCCCCCAAACAAGACTGTGCAGGGCAAGTTAAAGGCCCACCAAAGAGGACTTCATTTGGGATTATAAATAGGATTTTAAAGAGTAATTTGGCCTGGGCTGCTTATGCCTCTGACTAGCCCATGGTATAAGACAGGGATAATAATATCTACTTTAGAGTGTCACAGTGAGCTTTGGATGGGGTAACATCTGTAAAGCTCTTAGTGCTCCAAAAAAAAAAAACCATCTTCATCTGTTGTGTTGCTATTGTTATCTTTATATCAGTCAAGGTTCTTTAATTGCAAGCAATAGAAATCAACTCTGGTTGTTAACTTAAGCAAAAGTAAAATTTAATGGGAAGATCTTAGAGACCTCACCAAATCAAAGGCCCATCCAGACAAACAGGCATAAAAGAAACAGGAACAATGGGCCACTCCAGGGACACAGGCAGTTGGAGCTAATTGGCAGCTTATCAGCCCCAACATTCCCATCCATCTTACCTCATGCCCCTGGAGAGTCAAAGTCCCAAGAGAGAAACCAATCACGCTAGTCCCTTATGTAATGGGTGAGAGTGGCAGGAGGCTTTGATTGACAATCCCAGTGAGCCTTAACATAGTAGAACAGAGGTGATTTCCTAAAGGCAAGAAAATATTTTTACTAAGAAAAGAGGGCATGGGTAAGATATAGAAATCAACAAATGTCTGATACAAACGATCTTTGACTTTTGCAGAAGTTCCTTGTCTTCTGCTCTTGGTGTAACCAGATGAAACAGGCAGAGAAGCCAGACTGTGATCATCAGCTTCCATTCCTTGAAAGGTGATCCTTTTTGACCTCTTCTCTGTGGTCCTCCATCCCCTTAGCTCCAGAGGCTACCCAGCCCTATTTAGCAAGTTCAGATCACTCAGCTTTGTGGCAGAGATGTCACAATCATTCAGGAGCATCCACATTTGGTCCCGGATGATAGCACAAATTCTGCAGTAATTTAACACCTGCTTTGCTTCCATGCTGTTATTAAAGAGTTTTATCTTAAATATTTGAGGTGTGATTCTGCTCCCTCATGCATATGCTGATGAAGAATTTCACACCTGTTGGAACTTTGGCTCATTTGTTGGTGGGATCTGAAATGGCACCTTTATGGAAAATGGTAAAATTCTTATTACAGCCTAATGAATAAAGTGCATATGATCCAGCGTAGCAGCTTCCTTTGCCTTCCCAGGGAGACTCATCCTGCTGGCAATCGGGGGATTGTGAATGCTGCTTCATGGCTTAATTTTAAGATGTTTTGAAAGAAGATACCTGTAGCAATAAAATGCTCAAACACATCTGAGATGTGTTTTGTCTCTCATCCTAATTATACTAATAAATAAATAGTACTTGTTTCCTTGCACTGTAAAATCAAATCTTTCTGAATACCCCACTCCTGCCTTGATGGGGAGGGAGACACTCCTTTGATGAGGACAGCACTCCTGATGAGAAGGAAGAAAGAACAAAGAAGAGCATTATCCATCCAAACACAATAATGTGAGAATTACTTTCTAATTTCCAAGCATGATTTTTGGGTGGATATCCTCCTTCATATTTCCTGCCCCAATCTCCTTTGTCTTGGGAAACTGCTTCTGGTGTATGTGCTCTTTTGGGTTTCCATATATATTAGTCCTTAAGGGAGTTGCTGTTGACTCATCCAGAGAGGGCACCCTGGGGGTCAGCCTCACAAACAATGCCAAGTCCTGGCACACAGGAACCAAATCACCCTGTTATTTCTAGAGAAATTGAGAGAACAAGGATGTTTCCATCATATCTCCCACTATATTCTCAGTGCCCAGAGTAGTGACCTGCCCAAAGCAGATGCCCAAATATGTTCATATTAATCTTGATAGGCACCAATCCCACATATTGATGGTTGAGTCCCAGTTGTGACCCTAACTTACCAGTTGGATTGGAGCAAATCCTATTCCTCATCCATTCAGTGGGGAAGGTGACTCTGAGTTTAATTATTTTTGTAAATTGTTTGTCTGGACCTCAGTTTCTCCATCCCCCAAAGAGGATGTAAGACAAGAACCTTGAAAGCCCATCCACCTGAGACATATAACACTAAATAAAAAGTTTTTTGTACACAAACAGAATATCCTCAAGCTGAAAAGACTACCAAGGTCAACAGACTCATGCCCCTCCCTTCATACTGCTATCTGGTTTCAGGGCTTCCCCTATGTCCAGTTGGCAGCCAAGGATGTGCCCCGTGCATGTGCCACCACCAGATCTGCCCCACTGTTCCTCTGTGTCTATGTCCACATCACAACTGACAGCAAAATCCAGCTCCAAAGTGCCAAATTTGAGGAATTTTTTTCTCACTAAGACATTTAGCCCATAGGCAAGGCAATTAAGGATGTTCATCCATTCACCACCCCCTTGGTGCCCTGGTAGCAGGAAAGTGGTAAGCCTGCCATGCTCAGAAGCAGCCTCCCTGCTTCCACTTCAGGACCCATTTGGCACTACTTGAAATGCTCTGGCATTTGTTATTAAAGATTATTGTAAAGCAGTTTGACATAACATGTAGCTCTGTTGGGCATGCTACACTGCTTATGACAGAATGGAAATGCACGCTGCTGACCACAGAAGGGGAGGTCTCTATCCAGCTTCGGCTGAGCATGACAAGAAGTTCCCCTTGCCTCTCCAATGCCACTTGGGTGCACTGCTTCTCTCTCATCCTTCTTAGGTGTAGCCAATTGCATTGGTAAGCATTCTCTAATGTCTCAAATGGAAGAAAATGTCCAGCCCCCAAGAGAAGAGATCAAAAGGGGCCATCCTCAGGCAGAGAGGTGGGCTCAGTAAATACTGTCTGAGGAAAATGGACTATAGAGGCTATCAAGTCTGGAATTTGGGGTGGCATCTCCAAGTACTCCTCCTCCTTCCCGGCAGGCTCAGTTCTAGACTTAGTGACTCCCAGAGACAATGAAGTTATGGTCCTGGCTACTTCAGAATTATCAAAGGGAGAAGGAATTTTCTTCATACTCATATCCATTCTGATGCTTTGCTAAGTTGTACCCTTTTGTTTGACTTGGATGCACCTGTCCTCAGGAGCTGTCTCATATAAGATAGTCACAAAAGTCACTTTCAATCTGGGTACTACTTGAGCTGCCTCTTCTCTTTTGGGTCTCTCTCTCCTTTAAGAAGAAAAAAGGAATAACTGTTAAGAGAATTACCACTACTCTCTCTCTCCAGGGGATTCACCACCCGATGACTACATGACACGGTCTACAGCTGGTCCTTGATGTCATGTTAGGAGAGGTAACTTCTTCCCTATCTATATAATCCCTCATCCTCAGAATCCTGGAGAAGACTCAATCACCTCACTTAAGTTTCCAGTGATAAAACTGAAAATGAAGAGTTAAGAGAAAAATTGGGCATTGTCCCCCAGTCAAAACCTGCATCTCCTCTCACCCCAGCCTTCCCCAAGACCATCTTCCCTCAACTTCTCTCCACATGAATTCCCCACCTGTATCCTTTCCCAGGCCCTGTACTCTCTATTCCAGAATGAGTTTCTTCCTGTCTAATATGTTCATTATCCCAGGTGTGGCTTGTTTCCCCTGCCATTTTCCACTGCTGGACAGAGAAGGGATAGAATGACCTTCTGGTCTGGGTTACATTCTGCTTTATTTTAGTTTGTTTCTCTTTGGTTCTAAGTATCTAAAATAAGTAAGTCGCATCTTATATTGCAAAGACAATCTGCAAAAGCCCTCACTGGGTCAACACAAGAGATTTATAAGCTCATTGGGTCTCCCATGTTTGTGCACATCTTGCATGCAGAGAAACTAACTGGCTTTGTCCTCAATGATCTTAAAAATAATGACTATATGGTGAACAGCCTTGGAACACAAAGAGAATATCTCACTCTGAAGCAAAGATTAGGTTTGGTTCCTGCCCATTATGGAAGATTCAAGTTCTCTAAGCTCAAGATTCCACCCCCATAACATACCCACTGAGTGTGCAGATGTCACCTGGCTCTATATTGCCCTGTGGGACCTGGGGTTCAGGAACATGCTGCAAAAAATATTGATACTTTGGCTACTGCTATTGGTGTGAATAATAAAGTTCTTTGTCTCTGACCAGGAACGCTGTATCTTCTTCCCCTATCCATGAAACTGTGATGGGCAAACTTGTTAGCTTGCAAGTAGGTTGCAATCTCAGACCCTTCACAGTTCTTGGCAATTCTCCCTGCAAACACAATTTTGGTTGTATTATGCTAAAAGTACATTTGTCCTCTTAACAATCTTTGGTTTTTGAATCTATCATAGATGACAAATTGCCCAACCATCTCAGTCCACCAGTTCCTGCCTCCAGGATGATGAGAGAAGCAAAGTCCCTACAGACAAGTCTTACAAATTCTATGTTAAAGTGAATTATTATTCAGTCCTTCAAAAAGGTTCATAAAGGAGGGCACACTGATGCTGAATAGAATGTGTTCTATGTACATTTTCATCTGCTTTGTCTGTAAAAAAATTACCCTTTCCAGAGCTCCAGAGACCAAGTGGTAGGAAGAGCAGAGTGTCAAGATGTAGGGCTCCAAATGGTCTCTGATGAATGGCATTGCAACCTGTCCCCTGCTGGAGTCTTACAAATAGCCAGCAGGACTGTGATCTCTCCCCTTTCCCCTGCAATGACCATTACTCACTTCTCTTTGAGTCTATCTATAAGCCCCCCACAACCACGCCAGTCTATGCCCACTGAGTATATGCTCAAGGTTTCTGCCTTTAAGCCAGGTACTTTCTGCCTTTAATCCAGGTACTTCTAAGGAAGTACCTACGGTCTCTTTGTCTTAGTCTATTTCAGCTGCTATTAAAACAAAAACAAAAACCCATAGACTGTGGTGGGGGATAGCTTATAAACAACAGAAAATTATTTCTCAGAGTTCTGAAGGCTGGGAAGTCCAAGATCAAGGCACCAGCAGATTTGGTGTCTGGTGAGGACCCAATTCCCTTTTCATAGAGGGTACCTTCTCTCTGTGTCTTCACAGGATGGAAGGGAAAAGGGAGCTCTGTGGGGTTTTCTTTATAAGGGCACTAATCCCATTCCTGAAGGCTCCACCCTCATGACCTAATCAATCCTAAAGGCTCTACTTCTTAGTGCCATGATACTGAACATTAAGATCTAACATATGAACTCTGGGGGGACACAAACATTCAGTCATCTATAGTCCCTTCCACTACCAGGCATGGTCATCTCCCTAAGAGATTGGCTCTTTGGCCAGGGCTCTTCCTCAGAGAGCTTTCTGACAACAGCAGTTCTGCAGTCCAACTACAAGAGCAGAATGTGGGATGGTGAGGTTTCAGCTGAAGGAAAGCTCTTGAGATAAAGCAACACTTCACTTGGAAAATGCAGGCCAGCTGCAGCACCTAGGACTGAGCTGGGATATAGAAGATGAAATGGAGAACTCTGAATTTTAGCAGGTTCAAAAATGTCCCTATGCCTATTGTGTCCTGCTTCTCATCCTAAAGATGCACAGGAACAATACTTCCTTGAGGCACTCACATTTGTCATCCCCAAGTGGAGAATGTGCTCTCCCGAGACCTCTCACAACCACCTCCAGTGCTCAACTCCCAAACCCATCCCAAGCACCTGATCTGGGCTGGAGAGGCTAGGCTGAGTCAGAGAGGGGAAATAGGGACATTAAAGCCAAGAGCAATACTCAGGTGCACTGCACAGAGCAGGAAGTGCCCAGTGTGATAGAGCAAGAATCTATTGGAATCTCTGTTGGAACAGAGAATAATTCTTAAGAGGCAGGGAGAGAAACCATGGAAGGCTACATGGAGAATGCAACATTTGAGTTGATCCTGAAGTAGAAGGAAGAGTCCTTGCTGTGTGGAGCGTGTCCATCCTAAGGAAGTGTCCATCCTAAGGACTTCTACCTGCAGAAGTCATGTCCTACCTCAGCCAAGGGACTCACCACCCTGAGCCCACACAATCTTCTTGGCAGCCACTCACATTTCCATTAAACAACTGTCTGTCCAGCATCCACTAATCCATTAAGTATCAGGCACAGAGCCAGGCACTGAGGGTTTTATACCTTATCAAGTGTATGAGGTCCCTGCTGCCATGGAGAACACAAACAAGCAGAAAATAAATTAGAATTTGGGGTTAGAGTGTGCAGAAAATAATAAAATACAGGGGTGGGCCTGAGAGTTGGTGGTCAGGAAGACCTTGCTGAGGAGGAGGCACTTGAATGTACAAGAAACCAGTCATGTGAGAGTCTGGGGACGAATGAACATGGGCCAAGGCAGAGCAGCAAGTGCAACCAATAGCCCCAAGTTTGGCATGTCAGGAAAACAGTGAAGACTCTCTCTCTCTCTCATCCCCCTGTGGGGCTGGAGGAGATGGGAAATGGTCAGAGATGATGTCAGAAACATGGGGAGCACCATGAGACCATGAGGAGATACATGATACATTGTTCCAGGAGCAGATTGACCAGAGAACAGACTGTGGGGTTGGGTGGCCTTGTGCTCACATGAGGTCTCACCCACAAAGGACTCTTCCTGGAGCTAGAATGGCTAGCCCAGGGATCCCAAGCATAGAATCAGGAACTTAGCTCTCAAGGGAAGGCTGGAAGCCAAAAGGAGCTCTGGCCCCTTGTAAGGAAGCATTTGACAGACTCTTCTATCCTCTTGCATCCAAGCCTCCCCGCCCCCCACCTGGACCCCAGCTGTACCCCTCCCACCCTAGCCATCCGGAGCATTGATGGTGAAGGTAAGCTCTTCACCCAGGCTTCAATAATCTGCAAGTTTTGCTAAGCGGTCCCAAAGGGGGCCTGACTCAGAGATGAAAGCCAAAGTGGCCATTGAAACAGCTTTATTATGCCTCCAGGCAGGGTTCTTAGCACCTCTCTATGTGCAGGCATCTCTGGGACTGAATCGGTCCTTAGCAATTCTGGTCACATGCTCTTCCTCTGTAAATGGGGCCAGTGGGATATGTAGAAAATTTATCTGGTTTAACTAGGATTACCCTGAATAAACCATTTTCCTTGTCTTGATTTACCATTGAGAGGTTGGGCATGGATGAAACTGTGTGAATTATGATGGAAACTCCTGCCCCATCCAAAGTTTAATTAATTAATGGGACTGAACACTGATGGTGACCCTGCACTTGGATCCCAGTAGGCAGAGGGGCAGCAGGGCATATGTGCAGCTAATTGAACCTTCCAGGTGCTGCTATGCTGGGCCTGAAATCAGGTGTCACCACCTCATTAAGGAAGCAGGGCATGGAGCCCAGTGGAGACTCCAAGTACCTGGTCCAGCGGCTCTACTGGTGCACAGAGGATGGGGATTCTCCAAGATTCTTTCCTTTCCAGCTTTCCCCACTGCAGGAAGAGCTCCTAAATAGCAGAATTAATCACTGGAGCAAGGGGGAGAACCAGCACAAGGAGACTGGGACCCCACTGCAGAGTCTGCCACAGAACCACAGAAGTCACACATCCCTGCCCTTCCACCCTGGGGCTCACACTCCCCTTCCAAGCCTTTCCTGGGCAGCCTTACTTCTGGTTTTGGAGATGCCTTGGCCTCTTAGGAAAAGGACTCTGGGGACATTGGAAGGACCTGGAGGTAGGGGAAGTGAGGTCATGGACCCTAAGAGTCTAAGTGAAAGGTTGGTTGCTGGCCTTGTATGCTTTATTCAGACTATAATATTTTGAAATTTGGGTAACATGAAACAAAAGTCAGAAAAGTTCACATAAAAATCCAGATTTCTGGCTTCACCTGGAAAGTCAGAAAACTTGGCCACACTGAGTTCACATTCTCTCATGGTGACAAAGGATTCATCCAGCCACCTGTGGACCTGCTCCCCTTATTTACCTCACTAGCCTGGCCCCCATGAACACCTGAGTCTGTGAATCTTACCTTCTAGACAGTAAGACTGTGCCAAAGAGGCACTGGACTCAGAGCACCCACCCAGGAATGCAGGGCGGAGCATGTGACCTGGTCAGAATATCCACAAGGGGTTACCCCAATGGGGAAGAGTCACTTCCAAACAGGTAGCAAAGGGGCATTTATACTGGATTCCTTGGATGGGCTAAGGGGTTGGAGGAGGCATTCCAGCAAGGGGACAGCAGAGCCAAGGCATTGGGATGGGGAAGGCCAGGGACTTTCATAAGAGCTGACCACAGTGAAGTTAAATCCCAGGGACATAGAGCAGTTCCCAAACCTCCTTCCTGGGCACATTTCAACATACCATAGACATCTCCCATCTGATATGGTTCAAACAGCCTCTGCTCTGAAGTGGGGTCTGGACCAGAAACAGTATCACATCACCACACAAGGATGCCTTCTTCTGCCCCAAGAGCCTTAGCTCCTGTCAAGGAGGTCAACCCCTTCATGGAGGAAGGAAACTCCATCAGCCCCTGATAATGCTGGGATGTGCTAGGGGATGTGGGCAGTAGGCATGGTTGACACTCCAGAAAGACTCAAGTTCATATCTTGTACATGTTGTAAAACAGACACCATGGAGGAAATAAAGACAGGCAGACCCATGCCTCCACAGCCAAAGTGAAGTCAGAAGCCAGTTGAAATCTGCTCCTTCCTGTCATACCCACAGTTAGAACATTCCACCTCTGCCAAGAAGTCCCAGCCAATGGTAGAGCAGCAGGCCTGTGGCCCTCACACACACACACACACACACACACACACACATACATACACACACACACACATTTACATTCCTCAGAAGCTTTATGCAATGCATTACCCTGTGCAGTCCTTGCAGCCATGCCCTGGACCCATATGGTCTCCAGAGGGTTTCCAAAGCGACATATTTTGAGCTGAATTAGAAGATCAGAAGAATTGGGGAAATTGGTGCCTTAAAACAACGCCACTGAGATAAAATTTAATGGTGGAAGAAATACGATATTTTGAAAACACAAAAATAAACATTCTGCAGAGCCTGGATATGAAGTCGTGCAGTGCAGCTTGGGAAAGCTGCGCTGTCGTGGAAGAAGTCTAATAATTTTTAATAGTCCTGTAAATCTCTCTTAGGAGATGCAGCTACTGTAAACACTTCTCCATATTTTTGCTCAAGTATTTATGTAGTACCGTTAGAAGTTATTAAATGGGAATGATTTTCATTGATAACTCTCATTCTGAAGGAGCTGCCAACTGACTCAAACTGAAGATGGTAAGAAGGAAAAGTCCCCTACAGGGTCAGATATATGAGGTTGCTTCTGGAATCTTCTTTCTGAACTGAAGGTGGTCTCAGCTATCCTGACCTCATCCAGTGATCCCTGGCAATCCCTTGACTCCTCAGACCTCTCTCTTCCCAATTATAAAATGGGAGGCAGTCATCCTTGCAGTTCATCTATTCTTTAGTATGTATTAGCACCTACTACATGATTCCAGGCACTGTACAAGGCCCTGGGAATACAATGGCAAAGAAAAAGAGCCACCATCCCTGCCTTCACAGAGCTTATGGTCCAAAGGCAGACAGAGGCGTCAATCAAAGAATCACACAGCAAATGTAAAATTGTAAATGTTCAAATGCCGTGAAGGAAAGATACGCAGTTCACTGGGGGTTGCTCAGAGAGAGATCTGGCTTGGCCCATTCTGCAAGGGCAGACAAAGCTTCCCCTAGGTAGAAACCCTTGAGCTGACATCTGTAAGATCTATAAAGCTAAGAGGATTCAAACAGGCTGAGAGAAGAAGGAAAAGTATTTTGAGAACAGGAAGAGCAGAGGCCAGGCCCAGGTGTGAGAGAAAGAGCAAAGTATATGAGAACTGAGAAAAGCCTGGGTGACTAGAAAACAAAAGACTGGTGGGGATCATGGTGGGGGTGTTGCTGGAGGGGAAAGCAAGAGCCCCACCAGGGAAGGCCAGGGCGACAGATGTGTCTTTATTCAGGGAAAGCCATTGGAGGGCTTGTAGCAGAGTGGAAAGGGATACTATGTACAAATATGCTCTGGAGGCCATCACTCCAGCTGCAATATGGTGTAGCGACTGGAGGGGGTGCACAGTACAAGCAGATGGACCAGCAAGGAGGCTAGTGCAAGGCTGGGAGGAGGAAGCATCAAGGAAGGTCCATCTGCTTATGAGCTGTACAATTGGTTGGAAAGTGGTGCCATTCACCAAAATGGAAACAATGGGAAAGCACTAAGTTTGAGGGGCAAAATGAATTTGGTTTTGGATCATTAAATTTGGGGAGCCTGTGAGAAAGATATTAGGCCAGGTCCACACTCAGGTACAGAGCATGCAGGAAAGATGGAGGATGGAGGTGTACATTTGCAAGTCATTTGTATGTAGAAAGTGATTAAAGCCGTGAGCATGCATGGAATTTTCTTGAGAGATGATATAATGATAAGAAAACAGAAATGGATCAATCCCTATGAAGTCCACCACTTAACGAAGTTGTTCTTCACCTTGGTTGTGCATTAGAGTTATGCAGAGGTCTTTTGAAATGCTGATGTCTGGGTCCCACATTTAGAGATTATAATTTTATGACTGAATTGGTCTTGGGTGTGACTTGAGTATTCAAAATTTTTAAAGTTCTCCAAGTGATTCTAATGTGCAGCCAAGGTTGGAAACTACTGACTTAAGAGCTGGGAAGAGCTGCCAAGGAAACAGAAGTATCACCTAAATAAATAGGAGGAATATCATGCAGGAAAGTGAGGTCAGCAGTGTCAAATGCTGCTCAGGGTCAGTAGGATCAGAATCCTAAGTGCCCCCTGGATTTAGCAACATGAAGGTCACTGGTGACATTGCTTAGAGGTGGTCACCATCTTCTTCATTGGCCTCTCAGGAGCTGAGATGATGTGGCTGTCACACTGCTAGGCTTTATAATGATGATGCAGGTGGCATCTGGCAGCAGGATTTGCAATGAGTTGAGTGAAGAGGGTTGGGGACCAATTGTTGCCCTGGGTATGTATTGGCACAACCTCTATGGAGGGCAGTTTGTCTCTATCTGTCAAAATTATAAATGCATGTACCAGGAATCCCACTTCTAGGAATAATAGCTCAATGACAGTTGCCCAGGGCTATTCAGTGAAACAGTGCTTATGATAGCAACAGATTGGAAATCCTGCAAATTCCCATCAACAGGAGATACTATAACCATAGTAGGAATGCAGACACCCCTGTGTACTGCCAGGCTCCAAGATGCAGAGTGAAGACAAGCACAAGAACAGTGTGCGGGGCGGTGCACTAACACTTGTCATGCAAAAGGGTAATAGATACCTATTTGCATGTATCTGTTTTCTCTTTCAAGGACACTTGAGACAGACACATAGGTTACTTCCTAGAACAGAAACTGAGTGCTGGGTGACTAGAGAATGGAGTAAGAGAGAGAATTTCACTGTATTTTTTACTGTGTAAGCTTTGAACTTCAAGCCATTGAAACCTACTGAAAATAAAATGTGATGGGAATGGTATTTCCCCGAGAAGAGCAGAGGGTGAGGCTGAGCCCAGGTGTAATCAGAGTAGACTTTTGGGGACCACATCTATTTCTTTGTGCTCCTTAAATGCATCTAAGGGCATAGAGGGATTTTTGTTGTTGTTTTTTTCATTGTTTGTTGTTTTAAGTCAACAAGATTTGAAGAATTGGGGTATATTTTTTAGAATTTAGTCTGGGAGATTGTTCATCAATGTCAAAGATATACTTTAGAGATAATATCTCATTCCCGAAATCTTTATAATTCCCGGGAACTAAAGTCAGTCTCTGAGGTTGGTATAGAATTCAGAGGTGTAGGAGCCAGAGATCTGGATTTGAATCCTAGCTCTTTCAGTAATTTATGGAGTGGGTTTAGGCAAGTTACTCCACCTGTCTTGACCTCCATTCTTCATCTATGAAATGAGGTTGGTAACCCCTGCTTAGCTGCCTCCCCTGAACTATAAGGAGCAAATGAGACCCTGGCCATGCGGTGTTTGGTGAGCTATAAAGATGCTTACAAAGGTGGCAGGTGCTATTTTTATCCAATTGCTGCTTAAAATTTGAAGATCTTTTAGAACAAACAAACAAACAAACAAACACTTCTGAGGAAGGAAACTGACAACATCCAGATTTCATTACAGGTCAAGAACTCAGTGATTTTCCAAACGTTAACGCTGTCACATGCCCAGGAGAAAGCAGATGACTCTCAGCTAAGCCAGAGCCTCTCAGTCTTTGGAAAGGGCTTCTCTCTGAAAGATTAGTACAGTACACAAAGAAGGCCTGGGTTGGCCACATGCACAGAAGGCAGATTGGTTAACTTCCTAAGGGACCCATTAAGAAAGGGGCTTGAGGGGCTGCCACTGACCCACCAGCCAAGAGGATCAATCCGCAGCCTCCCTCCGTAAGGCTGGCAAGACAGCAGCCCCCGCCAAAGTCTTGCGGAGGTCCTCAGAGCTTTCAGCAAGTGATCGGGGTCTGTAAAGTATGACCTTCCTAGAGTGGTAAAAGTAGGCTTTGTTCATTCATTTTATCTTCTCTAAAGGTACCATTAATGATATATTGATTTTTCCTTTTAGAGGAAATCATAAAATTTCTCTGTAAGACAGAGATTTGAGCCTGTACTTCTAACCCCCGCCAACTCCCACTTCCCTGCTGGCATATAAAGATGGAGAAAGACTGTATCAGTGCTGGAGACTCAGCAGGAGGATGAGCCCCATGGTGGAAGCACTGTGGAGTTCTGCTGGCCTGAGAGCCCAGGGAAGCTGGCTGCAGCCGGGATGTACCTGATCAAAGAGACCACAGGTGCCTGGAGGTGAGTGGAGCAGAACTCAATGACTCCTCCAGGGCCTCAAACTGGAGGGGAAGCAGAGCAAAGTGAGGAAGGGCAGAGGGGCCACCAAGGTGCACTGGAATCCCACCAGTATTCCTTTATGTGAAGTGGCCCCTAGTTGTGCCCAGTCAAGGTCCCAGGGCAGCTCTTCTGATACCTGTCAAGGTCCCAGGCAGCATTCTGAGAGGAAGATGAAGGGGGAGGGGTGAGGAGAGGAAAGGGAGAGGAGGGAGAGGAGGGGTGAGGGGGGGAGGGGGGAGGGGGAGGGGCGAGGAGGGAGCGGGTAAGGGAAAGCCTGGGCAGAAGCCGGAGTTTTCTGCCCCCTTAAGCAGTATTTTGTCCCGCCAGTGGAACAGAAGGGGAACTAGGTCTCCGGACACCCCCCACCCCAGGTCCTGCCTCACCCCACCAGTGATTGGAGGAGTCATTGGACAGGAAAACAATGAATTAACAAGAGAAAAGCCCGTCAGTCTTGCAGCTATTTCACTCTGATGAAGGGGAAGATCAAGACTGGATGTGTTTGCTGGGAGAAGGAGGAGGGAAAAGCAAGACAGGGAGGTGTCTTTGGGGCATGCACAGGAGGGGAGACTGGCACAGACTGACGGGGGCTTCAAGGATCTCTGGCTTTCCTGTGCACTGCTGCTCCATCCCAAGCCGGATGGGATCCCTTGTGGTGAGAGACCAAGCCTGCATCCCTCCCTGGTCACTGATGGGATGAGTACATAATTCTGGAAATAAGTCCTCTAAAATTCTGGTCAATTCTGGGACCATTCATTATTAGTTTTTTTTTTTTTTTTTTTACTCGGTACTTTCATTTTGAATCTACAAAATTGTTTCACTCTAACTTTTTTATCCGCAAAAAATATGTTATAAGAATTAAGACAAACCAACAAAACCCTGAATGCTTCTTATCTGCTGACCAACATCCAGAGTCATTCTCTGGACACACAGCAGCCCACTGGTCGCAGCCTCCCCCCACCCCGCCTCCCCACTGCCACACACATCCCCCTTGTCAAGATCTCTTACTCCCTCATGCCCCTGTGCCCCTCCTTCCCACAAATCCCAGCTCAGATACTGTATCCCTACAGGCAGTTGCTCATGCCTTCCCCACCCGGCACAGCTCGTCTCCCTCACTGCACCGTGCTCACCATTCGGAATCCTCCTCAGCATATGGTTGCAGCCCCGTTAGACTGTCTAGCCCAGAACCTGGCCCCAAGTTTGTGGATAGTGGCTGTGGATGAAAAGGTCTCCAGGTTGAGTGCCCAGACAGGCAGGCAATACAGCAGCCAGGGAAAGGATGCGCCATGAACAGGTTAGATGCCTCACAGGTGCCAACTCATTCGATCCTGGAAACAACTCTGCAAGTTGAGGTTTTGGGCATCTCCATCTTACCCGGGTATAGGAGGCACATGGTGTCACAGGACGCAGACTGGGAGATGGTGGAGCTGGGGTGCACACCCCCATGGCCTGCCTCCAGAGCTGTGTGTTTAACCAGCATTAGAAATGTCATCTGTACTTTTCTACCTTTGGAGAAATGGTACCCATGTCACAGCTTCTTCCAGAGACAACAGAAAAGCCTTCTGTATCATCTGCTGTAAGATTGGGACTTGGGAAGACAGCCTTAAAGACGTCCTCCCAGACCCTGAAAGAGGAGGCAAAGTCATGAGCACAGAGTTCTCTCCAGGGTGGATTTCCTTCCAACTAGGATCTCTCAACCCAGGAGTGCACCATTTGTGACCACCTTCACCCTGAATGTCACAGAAGATGTGAGTCAAAGACTAGCATTTAGGCAGTTCTTTTATCGCTTGAAGATTTGTGTGGCTCCCAGATAAATATGTTTGTGCCACTCTGAGCAAGTTTACAAAGGAAAAGGAATAATGGTTTGCTTTATCAGAAGTTCTAGGATTGAAGTAGGATTGACTCCATGATTCCTTTAAATATAGAGTTCTAATGCCTTTAAAATAGGATTCTTTTATACATGGTCTTTGCAGGACTTTATGTCTCTCCCTCTCTCTCTCTTCTAGGGCCATTCTGCCTTAACTTCATCCTACTGTGTGGAAAAGGGGCCCATTCCAGAGCCTCAGGATGATTCTTGCCTGTCTCCCAACCCTAGAGTGGTGGTCTCAGCCTGGGGCTCCCACCCACTGCAACATTCTCTTTCTGGCTCTACTGAAAGAAAAGGGAGTAGGTGGGAGGGGAGTCAGATTCCCACAGACCCATAGAAAGGGGAAGGTAGGAGAGACCCAGGATGTAGATGGGTAGATTCCCCAGGACAGTGCTGGGAATGTTGGGATCAGCAATGTGGAATGTCAAGAGTTTATAGGGTCAGGCTGTGGTGGGGGGATGATAAGGGAGAGTTTGGGGTGGGGCTGCTAAGTGGAGTGAGGAGTGGTGTACCTGGAAGGCAGCTCTAGGGGAGCAGAGGAAGGGAAGAGGAAGCCAACGTGCAGAGTGGCCTCTGATGCTCCATCTTCCCTCAGTCTGGGAAGCCACAGCTACAGCCACTCTGCTCTCCTGGGTCCCCTAGGGCCTGTATTCACAGAGCAGTGAGATGAACACCACACTCTCCTGATGACCTATAACCAAGGTCCTGCACAGAAAAGCATCCACCCTTTTCTGTCCTACTTGAGGAAGATAAAGAAGCCTAGATAAAGGACTGGAAGCTGCCCTGGCAGTCACTGCAAGAGAGAACAGGGGAGAACGGGGGGGATCCCTCAGGGACCACAGGGAGAGGTGGGAGGCCCAGGCTCTGAGGCCACAGGACAAACTCATTGCCTACTGTGGTCCTGAGGTGGGATGCAGTCCTCTCAGCTGTACTCAACCCCTAGTTAACCTGCAGGGACCTACCACAGGCTCTCCCACCTCCTTGTCAGTGAGGGGACAGTGCAGATTAAAGTGAGGCTCAAGGCCATCCTGGGAGCCTATGTTTACAAGCCTATCCTTGAACAAAGGGCCCCTGGCCTTCTATGTCACCCCTGCACCAGGAGATCCCCGGGGGATGGGGCAGGGGATTAGTCAGCAGCAGCCCACTCCTGCCCTCCTTTTGCCAAATTCTGGGGGACAGAGGAGGGTGGACAGTGGACATGTGTAAAGTGTGGTTGTCACAGGGACTGTTGAGGCAGGAATGGATCCATTACTGGAGTCAGAGTGGGTAGGGTCCAGGGATGCTAAGTATCCAACCATGTGGGATGGTCCCACACAGAAAGGATTTCCTCACTTCAAATTCCCATGCGAGGGGGTGTGAAGCAAGATGGCAGAGGAGTGGGAGACCTGGATGTCGTCTGGTCCCAGGAATTCAGCTGGATAGGAATCAAACCATTCTGAACACCTACGAACTCAACAGGAGATCGAAGAAAAGAAGAGCAACAACTCTCTGAACAGAAAAGCGACCACTTTCTGGAAGGTAGTACGTGCGGAGAAGGGAATCCGAGGTGATATTCGGGAGGATAGACGGCAGGGGAGGGGGCCTCTGATGGCCACTTCTGGCAAGTGATAGAGCCGCGGAGCACAAAATCGGAACTTTTAGAAGTCTGCTCCGTGCAGGGATGTTGCTCCAGTGGCTAAGCAGGGGGTGGAAACCTCGCTGGGATAGTGTGGTCTCAGGACCCTTGGGGTCACAGAAAGACCGGGGGTGCCTGAGTGCGGCAGAGCTCCCAGGTATCGGAGCGGGGAAGCCGGCTGCAGAGGCGGAGCCCAGACGCGGGCTCTCAGCTCGGGGTTGCCATAAACCGTGATCCGTGGCACAGTCAGGCCACTGCTCCTCCAGCAGGGACCCAACAAGCGGCAGATCCAGGGAGACTCCCCTTCCTTCCCCGGGAGGAGCCGCATGGGAGTGCACCACAGGGATCTGCTGGTTTGGAGACTCCACATGGGGTCGGGTGCCAGAGACAGAAATGTTCAGTCACAGGCCAGGTGAGCACGGAGTGCGGCCGGAGACTGCGGAGATGGGAGTGACTGACTGCTTTTCTCTAGGGGCTCACTGAGGAGTGGGGCCCTGAGTTCTCGGCTATTCCGGGGCGGAGATTGGGAGGCTGCCATGTTCACTCTCGTCCTCCAAAGCCATAGGGAAAGCTTGCAGGGAACAAAAGCTCCCGAGAGCAAATCTGAGCAGATCACTTAGCCCAGACCGGGAAGGGCGGGGCAATTCCGCCTCCGGCAAAGACATTGGGAACCACGGCAAGAGGCCCCTACCCCAGAAGATCAGCGAGAACAGCCAGCCAAGACCAAGTTTACCGATCAATGAGAATGACAGATCTCCAGCGCTAGGGGAATACTGCACATAGAATTCATGGCTTTTTTCCCATGATTCTTTAGTCTTTCAAAGTTAATTTTTTTTAACTGTCTTTTTTTTTTTTTGAATTTCTTTTTCCCTTTTTCAACCAACATCTTATCAACCCGTTTTTTTTAAAATCTTTTTTATTTTTCATTTTTATAATCATATTCTATCCCTTCATACTAGTTACCCTTATTTTTAGTATATATATATATATATATAAGTTGTTCTCTCTTTAAAATTTTGGGATATAGTTTCTTCTAACAGATCAAAATATACCTCTAGTGTATGGCTTTGTTCTATTCTCCTGCCTGATCACATTCTGTCCCCCCCCTTTTTTAAAAATCCTCGTCTTTCTTTTTTCAACCAATTTCTTATAATTCCTTTTATAAAATCTTTTATAATTTCCATCTTTACAGTCATATTCCATCCCTTCATCGTATTAACCCTTATTTTTTTTTAAAGATTTTATTTATTTATTTGAGAGGGAGAATGGGAGAGAGCACATGAGAGGGGTGAGGGTCAGAGGGAGAAGCAGACTCCCTGCTGAGCAGGGAGCCCGATGTAGCACTTGATCCCGGGACTCCAGGATCATGACCTGAGCTGAAGGCAGTCGCTCAACCAACTGAACCACCCAGGCGCCCAACCCTTATTTTTGTACATATATGTTTTTCTTCTTTAAAATTTTGGGGGCACTTTCTTTTAATGACCAAAATACGCCCAAAATCTAGTGTGTGGCACAGATCTATGCACTGGCCTGATCATATTTGATCATATTCTGTTTTTTTGGTTCTGTTTTGTTTTTGTTTGTTTGTTTTTATCTTTTTCTTTTTTCTTTCTTTCCCTTTCTTTTCCCCTGGTTTCAGGTCTTTTCTGATTTGTTTAGAGTATATTTTCTGGGGACATTGTTACCCTGTTAGCATTTTGTTCTCTCATTAATCTATTCTCCTCTGGACAAAATGACAAGACGGAAAAAGTCACCTCAACAAAAAGAACAAGAGGCAGTACCAACTGCCAGGGACCTAATCAGTACGGACATTAGTAAGATGTCAGAACTAGAGTTCAGAATGATGACTTTAAAGATACTAGTTGGGTTGAAAAAAGCAAGGAAGTTATTAGAGAAACCCTTTCTGGAGAAGTAAAAGAACTAAAATCTAACCAAGCTGAAATAAAAAGGCTATTAATGAGGTGCAATAAAAAATGGAGGCTCTAACTGCTAGGATAAATGAGGCAGAAGAGAGAATTAGTGATATAGAAGACCAAATGATGGAAAATAAAGAAGCTGAGAAGAGAGATAAACAACTGATGGATCAAGAGGGCAGAATTTGAGAGATAAGTGATACCATAAGATGAAACAACATTAGAATAATTGGGATCCCAGAGAAAAAGAAAGAGAGAGAGAGAGGCAGAAGGTATATTGGAACAAATTATAGCAGAGAACTTCCCTAATTTGGGGAGAGAAACAGGCATCAAAATCCAGGAGGCACAGAGAACCCCCCTCAAAATCAATAAAAATAGGTCAACACCCCGACATCTAATAGTAAAACTTATGAGTCTCATAGACAAAGAGAAAATCCTGAAAGCAGCTCGGGAGAAGAGATCTGTAACCTACAATGGTAGAAACATTAGATTGGCAACAGACCTATCCACAGATACCTGGCAGGCCAGAAAGGACTGGCAGGATATATTCAGAGCACTAAATGAGAAAAATATGCAGCCAAGAATACTCTATCCAGCTAGGCTGTCATTGAAAATAGAAGGAGAGATAAAAAGCTTCCACGACAAACAAAAACTAAAGGAATTTGCAAACACAAAACCAGCCCTAAAGGGGTCCTCTAAGCAAAGAGAGAGCCCAAAAGTAACATAAACCAGAAAGGAACACAGACAATATACAGTAACAGTCATCTTACAGGCAATACAATGGCACTAAATTCCTATCTTTCAATAGTTAGCCTGAATGTAAAAGGGATAAATGCCCCAATCAAAAGACACAGGCTATCAGATTGGATAAAAACACAAGACCCATCAATATGCTGTCTGCAAGAGACTCATTTTAGACCCAAAGACACCCCCAGATTGAAAGTGAGGGGGTGGAAAACTATTTACCATGCTAATGGACACCAAAAGAAAGCTGGGGTGGCAATCCTTATATCAGATAAATTAGATTTTAAACCAAAGACTGTAATAAGAGATGAGGAAGGACACTATATCCTACTTAAAGGGTCTATCCAACAAGAAGATCTAACAATTGTAAATATCTATGCCCCTAACATGGGAGCAGCCACTTGTATAAGCCAATTAATAACAAAAGCAAAGAAACACATGGACAACAATACAATAATAGTGGGGGACTTTAATACTCCCTTCACTGAAATGGACAGATCAACAAGCAAAAGATCAGCAAGGAAATAAAGGTTTTAAATGACACACTGGGCCAGATGGACTTCACAGATATATTCAGAACATTCCATCCCAAAACAACATAATACACATTCTTCTCTAGTGCCCATGGAACATTCTCCAGAATAGATCACATCCTAGGTCACAAATCAGGTCTCAACTGGTACCAAAAGATTAGGATCATTCCCTGTGTATTTTTGGAACTCAATCAGAAGAGGAAAGTCGGAAAGAACTCAAATACTTGGAGGCTAAAGAGCATCATATGAAAGAATGAATGGGTCAACCAGGAAATTAAAGAAGAATTTAAAAAATTCATGGAAACAAATGAAAATGAAAACACAACTGCAAGGTTGGTTCAACGTCCGCAAATCAATCAATGTGATACAATACATTAATAAAAGAAAGAACAAGAACCATATAATCCTCTCAATAGATGCAGAAAAAGCATTTGTCAAAGTACAGTATCCTTTCTTGATCAAAGCTCTTCAGAGTATAGGGAAAGAGGGGACATACCTCAATATCATAAAAGCCATCTATGAAAAACCCACAGCAAATATCATTCTCAATGGGGAAAAACTGAGAGCTTTCCCCCTAAGGTCAGGAACACAGCAGGGATATCCACTATCACCACTGCTATTCAACATAGTACTAGAGCCCTAGCCACAGCAATCAGACAACAAAAAGAAATAAAAGACATCCAAATCGGCAAAGAAGAAGTCAAACTCTCCCTCTTTGCAGATGATATGATACTTTATGTGGAAAACCCAAAACACTCCCTCCCCCTAAACTGCTAGAACTCATACAGGAATTCAGTCAAGTGGCAGGATATACAATCAATGCACAGAAATCAGTGGCATTCCTATACACCAACAAGACAGAAGAAAGAGAAATTAAGGAGTCGATCCCATTTACAATTGCATCCAAAACCATAAGATACCTAGGAATAAATCTAACCAAAGAGGCAAAGAATCTGTACTCAGAAAACTATAAAATACTCATGAAAGAAATTGAGGAAGACACAAAGAAATGGAAAAATGTTCCATGCTCATGGATTGGAAGAACAAATATTGTGAAGATGTCAATGCTACCTAGAGCAATCTACACATTCAATGCAATCCCCATCCAAATACCATCCACTTTTTTCAAAGAAATGGAACAAACAAGGGGCGCCTGGGTGGCTCAGTCGGTTAAGCATCTGCCTTCGGCTCGGGTCATGATCCCGGGGTCCTGGGATCGAGCCCCACATCGGGCTCCCTGCTCAGTGGGAGGCCTGCTTCTCCCTCTCCCACTCCCTCTGCTTGTGTTCCCTCTCTCGCTGTGTCTCTCTCTGTCAAATAAATAAAATCTTTAAAAAAAAAAATTAAAAAAAAAAAAAAGAAATGGAACAAACAATCCTAAAATTTGTATGGAACCAGAAAAGACCCCGAATAGCCAGAGGAATGTTGAAAAAGAAAAGCAAAGCTGGCGGCATCACAATTCTGGACTTCCAGCATTATTACAAAGCTGTCATCATCAAGACAGTATGGTACTAGCACAAAAACGGACACATATCAATGGAACAGAATAGAGAGCTCAGAAATGGACCCTCAACTCTATGGTCAACTAATCTTCGACAAAGCAGAAAAGAATGTCCAATGGAAAAAAGACAGTCTCTTCAACAAATAATGTTGGGAAAACTGGACAGCCACATGCAGAAGAATGAAACTGGACCATTTCCTTACACCACACACAAAAATAGACTCCAAATGGTTGAAAGACCTCAGTGTGAGACAGGAGTCCATCAAAATCCTTAGGAGAATACAGGCAGCAACCTCTTCGACCTCAGCCGCAGGAACTTCTCCCTAGAAACATCGCCAAGGGCAAGGGAAGCAAGGGCAAAAATGAAGTATTGGGACTTCATCAAGATAAAAAGTTTTTGCACAGCAAAAGAAACAGTCAACAAAACCAAAAGACAACTGACAGAATGGGAGAAGATATTTGCAAATGACATATCAGATAAAGGGCTAGTATCCAAAATCTATAAAGAACTTCTTAAACTCAATACCCAAAGAACAAATGATCCAATCAAGAAATGGGCAGAAGACATGAACAGACATTTTTCTGAAAAAGACATCCAAATGACCAACAGACACATGAAAAAGTACTCAACATTGCTCGGCATCAGGGAAATCCAAATCAAAACCTCAATGAGATATCACCTCACACCAGTCAGAATGGCTGAAATTAACAAGTTAGGAAATGACAGATGTTGGCGGGGATGCGGAGAAAGGGGAACCCTCCTACACTGTTGGTGGGAATGCAAGCTGGTGCAGTCACTCTGGAAAACAGTATGGAGGTTCTTCAAAAAGTTGAAAATAGAGCTACCATATGATTCAGCAATTGCACTACTGGGTATTTACCCCAAAGATACAAATGTAGGGATTTGAAGGGGTATGTGCACCCTGATGTTTATAGCAGCAATGTCCACAATAGCCAAACTGTGGAAATAGCCAAGATGTCCATTGAGAGATGAAGGGATAAGGAAGAGGTGGTATATATATATATAGACACTCACACACACACACAATGGAATATTATGCAGCCATCAAAAGGAATGAAATCTTGCCATTTGCAACGATGTGGTTGGAATTGGAGGGTATTATGCTGAGTGAAATAAGTCAAACAGAGAAAGACATGTATCATATGACCTCACTGATATGAGGAATTCTTAATCTTAGGAAACAAACAGGGTTGCTGGAGTGGTGGGGGGTGAGAGGGATGGGGTGACTGGGTGATAGACATTGGGGAGGGTATGTGCTATGGTGAGCGCTGTGAAGTGTGCAAGACTGTTGAATCTCAGATCTGTACCTCTGAAGCAAATAATACATTATATGTTAAAAAAAAAAAGAAGAAGAAGGTGGCAGAGGGGAAGAATGAAGTGGGGGAAATCAGAGGGGAGACGAACCATGAGAGACTATGGACTCTGAAAAACAAACTGAGGGTTCTAGAGGGGAGGGGGTGGGAGGATGGGTTAGCCTGGTGATGGGTATTAAGGAGGGCACGTTCTGCATGGAGCACTGGGTGTTATATGCAAACAATGAATCATGGAACACTACATCAAAAACTAATGATGTAATGTATGGTGATTAACATAATACAAAAAAAAAATTCCCATGGGACTAGTAATGAGAACAGGGGGCAGCACTTAGCAGCTTTGCCTTAATCTACCTCAGCCCAGTCCTGTAATTCCCAGGGTCTCTGGGCCCTGCCTCCCTCTCCCCAGATCATCCACATGGCAACTCTGAGTTGTTTCTTCTGCTTTGCCAGGTGCCCCTTTAAAGAAGGACATTAGGGCTCCATTTGGGTGACTTGCTTACTCAGATCTCGCCTGGCTGCATGAGAGCTGAGTCTCAGCCCCACAGACCAGAAGAGAACCTGAGGCATAGGCCTATCCCCACTCATGAGGGGTTTTTGCACCAGGACTGGGTGAGGTCCTGAGCTGGTCCTTCCCCATTACCATGCCCTGGATCTTACCCTGAATCTGGGAAGGCTTTTGCCCACCTCAGATTCTGCCTTCCTGACCCAGACCTCTTACCTGCTTCCTGTCCCCAGGCATGTGTGCACCCTCACTCCTGGAATGAGCTCTGAGAAGTACTTAGGAGGGTGGACAGTAGCACCTTGACCCTTCAGATGTGGCCTTGCTGGCTTCTGAGCACAGGTGAACAAATTCCTCTGGAGGCCCTGAGGCCCTGGAATTGGATCTCCTGCCCTCTGAATGGAATCATGGGCATCCACCTGCAAAGCTGGTTGGCGGGGGGGCGCGGGAGAGGGGACAGGTACAGAGGTCCACACAGGGGGAGGAGCAGTGAGAGATGAAGTTCACAAGCCTTGAGTGCCTTGAAGTCCATGTCAGATTTTGGTGACCTTGTCCTCCTGGGGCTTCATGTGATCTCCATACACAGTCTGAGATGGAGAGTGGACACCACAAATAATTCCCAGGCCCAGCTCTCCCGAATGCTGGTGGCCCCTGAGCCTGGAAGGGAAAGGTTAGAAGCCAGGACCCCTCTCTGCATTTCCTACCAGCAGTCCCCAGGCCTCTGCTGCCTGCAGGCCCTCCGAATCCTAGGGCCCAGACAGGCAGGATACAAAAAACCTTATTCAAATAATATAATATGACAAGGGCTTAAACAGCACTGACGTGCCGGGAGCAGCATTACCGTAAGCATCTTACATGTATTAACACACTTAGCCCTTCCAGAAGCCCTGTGAAGTCGGTACGGCCACTCTCCATCGTAAAGGGGAGGACGCCCACACAGAGAGGTTAAGTCACTCACACAGCCGGTGCACAGTAGAGCCTAGTTTTGAACGGAGACAAATCAGCTTTGGTGATGTTTAATCATTGCCATCGTGTCACTCAAATGTGGTGTTGCCCAAAGGCTTGTACGATGTCCTGCGGGGGTGAGAGCAGGCTTCAGAGAGGTGCTGACACCCAGCCCAGCCTCGGAAGTGCCTGCAGACGACAGGAAGGGTGCTCTAAGAGGGGGCAGCATGAAGAAGCCCAGGCTGGGAAGTGCAAGGCATGTTGAGAGGAATGAGCAGTTAGTCCGTGAGGTTTCCATATTGCTCAGGAATAAAAATCTCTTTCTGACATCAAAACTGTTGCAATCATTTTGCTTCCAAAATCTATAGATTTCGTTCGGTTTGTTCAGTGACACTTAAATGAATGTGTATTTTATCACACAGCACTTACATACAACTGTCAAAAGCCAAGATGCTGACTCGGTCTACAGATGGTGGCAAGGCAAACTTGGATCACCCATGGCCGAAGGAGCCTGGCACACCATGGAGGCTCTGAGAGCCCAGGGCCTGAGCACATGGGGAGCTGGAGATGTGTGTGGGTACCAAGACATGAGTTGGGTTTTGTCCCGATAGCAGCTGGAGCCAGTGGAGGGTCTTGAGTGGTACAGAGACAGGATCTCTGGAGCAGTGAGGAAGATGTTGGGAAGAAGGATAGGCATGTGAGGTGGGAGGTGCTCCCTGGGGACGCCACTGTAATAGTGCAGACAAAAGAAGAGGAGTGTGGGCAAGGGCAGGGGCAGCGGGGACAGAAAACAGAGGGCATGTGACAGTGCCAGCCAACACGTGAAGCGCTCACACCTGCCAGGCACTGATCTGAGGGCTCTGCTGACCCTCGCAACCACTGGGATTACCCTAATTTCCAGGTAAGCCAACTGAGGCACAGGGAGGCTAAGAAGACCTGAAATGTGAAGCCAGGCACCACGGGTCTACTGCCTGTGCTAACAGCCTATGGCCTCTTCCCCCACCGATGGTGAGATGGGTAGGGGATGGCACTGATGGGCCCTGGGGACTGTTTCACATGCCAGCGGGGAGCAAGGAAGATGAGGGGTGGGAGATGGTGGGAGATAGTGGAGAAGGCAGGGAGCAGGGTGGGCTTCTAGGAAGCTGAGGCTGGGAGACGGCCTTACTTCTCACCAGCTCTCCCATAAATCTCTGTCCCTCCCTGACAGAAACAAAACTAGAAGCGAGTAGATGCTCTCTTCCCAACAAATGATTTGAGATTTTGTATTGACACAATATAGGGACCACTGTTCAAAGATACATGATTGAAGGCAAGGTGCTAGCACATGCAAGACCTGCAAGAGGTCCCTGAGGGACACACCACCCCACCCTTACCCCAGGAAGGTGGTAGAGCCCCCTGTCCCCATGCCTGTCGTGGAGAGGTTAGGACCCACCTTCTGGCCCTGGCATACATTCATTCTAGGGGAGGGAATGGTGAGGCAGAAGAGGAGAAAGGTACCAAGAAGTCAGCTGCCACCAAGTCCTGCCACAGCGGCCAGGGACCCATCTGGGGAGAGCTGGAAGGCAGTGCAGACGGCCTCCTGTGTCCTAGTGGGAGAATGTGAGCAGATGGGCATGCATAAGGCTGCCTGTTGCAATAGGCATGCTCCAGCTTGAAGCCTCCTGGGAAGGTCCTCAGGGACAGCTATGGTCAGTTTACAGAGCTACATAGACAAGGGTCTCAGTGTCCCAACTCTCTTTGCACCAGTACTGGTGCCCCTTCCCTGACATCTTGTCTCCACTTATTCTTCGAGCACTGAGGACAGGCAGAGGCCCCTGCATAGCCCCTGTTCCTAAGGATCAGCTCTGTCCATTGCAAGAGAAAGTCAGTACAGGCAGTATAAGAGGCAATGAGAGAGAGAGAGAGAGAGAGTCCTGCGAGTGGCTGCTAGGGAAGGAGCACTCTGAAGGGCCTGTCTGATCCTTGCTCTGCCTTCCCCACGGAGAGCACACTGGGGAGTCAGAGCCATACCAGCCTCTGCTGCCGGCCCTCAGGAGGCAGTCAGTAGCACTGGGCACAGAAACATGGGCCCAGAGGGGCGGAGCAAGATGGCAGAGGAGTAGGAGACCTGGATTTCATCTGGTCTCATGAATTCAGCTGGATAGCGATCAAACCATTCTGAACACCTACAAACTCAACAGAAGATCGAAGGAAAGAATAGCAGCAACTCTCTGAACAGAAAAGCGACCACTTTCTGGAAGGTAGGACATGCAGAGAAGTGAATCTGAGGTGATATTCGGGAGGATAGATGGTGGGGGAGGGGCCTCTGTTGGCCGCTTCTGGCAAGTGATAGAGCCACGGAGCACAAAATTGGAACTTTTAGAAGTCAGCTCCGCTGAGGGACGTGGCTCCAGTGGCTAAGCGGGGGGTGGAACCCTTGTGGGACAGTGTGGTCTCAGGACCCTCAGGGTCACAGAAAGACCAGGGGTGCCTGAGTGCAGCAGAGCTCCCAGGATTCGGAGCAGGGAAGCTGGCTTCAGAGATGGAGCCCAGACGCGGGCTCTCAGCTCGGGGTTGCCATAAACCGTGATCCGCGGCACAGTCGGGCCACTGCTCCTCCAGCAGGGACCCAACAAGCAGCAGATCCGGGGAGACTCACCTTGCTCCCCCGGGTGGAGCCGCGCAGGAGTGCATCACAGGGATCTGCTGGGTTTGGAGACTCCACCCGGGGTTGGGTGCCAGAGATAGAAATGTGTGGTCATAGGCCGGGTGAGCACGGAGTGTGGCCGGAGACCGGGGAGATGGCAGTGACTGATGGATTTTCTCTGAGGAGTGGGGCCCCGAGTTCTCGGCTCCTCCGGGGCGGAGATTGGGAGGCCGCCATTTTCACTCTCTGCCTCCAAAGCTGTACAGAAAGCTTGCAGGGAACAAAAGCTCCGGAGAGCAAACCCGAGTAGATTACTTAGCCCAGACAGGGCAAGGGCGGGGCAATTCCGCCTCCAGCAAAGACATTTGGAAACCACGGCAACAGGCCCCTCCCCCAGAAGATCAGCAAGAACAGCCAGCCAAGACCAAGTTTACCAATCAATGAGAATGGCAGAACTCCAGCACTAGGGGAATACAGCATATAGAATCCATGGCTTTTTTACCATGATTCTGTAGTCTTTCAAAGTTAATTTTTTTAACTGTCTTTTTTTTCTTTGAATTTTTCTTTTTCCCTTTTTCAACCAACATCTTATCAATCCCTTTTTTAAAAAACATTTTTATTTTTCATTTTTAGAGTCATATTCTATCCCTTCATAGTAGTTAGCTGTATTTTTGGCGTATATATATAAGTTGTTCTCTCTTTAAAATTTTGAGATAGTTTCTTCTAACAGATCAAAATATACCCTAAATCTCTAGTATATGGTTTTTTTCTACTCCCCTGCCTGATCACATTCTCTCCCTTTTTTTCCTTTTTTTTTTTTAAATCCTCTTCTTTGTTTTTTCAAACAACTTCTTATCAATTCCTTTTATAAAATTTTTTATAATTTCCATCTTTACAGTCATATTCCATCCCTTCATCATATCAACCCTTATTTTTGTACATATATAAGTTTTTCTTTCTTTAAAATTTTGGGAGGCCCTTTCTTCTAACAGACCAATATACACCCAAAATCTAGTGTGTGGCACTGATCTATATACCAGCCTGATCATATTTGATCATATTCTGGGTTTTTTTTTTTTTTGTTATGTTTTGTTCTGTTTTTGTTTGTTTTTGTCTTTATCTTTTTCTTTTTCTTTTTTCTCTCTTTCCCTTTCTTTTCCCATTGCTTCAGGTCTTTTCTGATTTGTTTAGAGTATATTTTCTGAGGACATTGTTACCCTGTTAGCATTTTGTTCTCTCATTAATCTATTCTCCTCTGGACAAAATGACAAGATGGAAAAAATCACCTCAACAAAAAGAACAAGAGGTAGTACCAACTGCCAGGGACCTACTCAATACGGACATTAGTACGATGTCGGATCTAGAGTTCAGAATCATCACTTTAAAGATACTAGCTGGGCTTGAAAAAAGCATGGAAGTTATTAGAGAAACCCTTTCTGGAGAAGTAAAAGAACTAAAATCTAACCAAGTCGAAATCAAAAAGGCTACTAATGAGGTGCAATCAAATATGGGGGCGCTAACTGCTAGGATAAATGAGGCAGAAAAGAGAATTCGTGATATAGAAGACCAAATGATGGAAAATAAAGAAGCTGAGAAAAAGAGAGATAAACAACTACTGGATCACGAGGGCAGAATTCGAAAGATAAGCAATACCATAAGACGAAATAACATTAGAATAATTGGGATCCCAGAAGAAGAAGAAAGAGAGAGAGGGGCAGAAGGTATAATGGAGCAAATTATAGCAGAGAACTTCCCTAATTTGGGGAAGGAAACAGGCATGAAAATCCAGGAAGCACAGAGAACCCCTCTCAAAATCAATAAAAATAGGTCAACACCCCGACATCTAATAGTAAAACTTACGAGTCTCAGAGACAAAGAGAAACCCTGAAAGCAGCTCGGGAGAAGAGATCTGTAACCTACAATGGTAGAAACATTAGATTGGCAACAGACCTATCCACAGATACCTGGCAGGCCAGAAAGGACTGGCAGGATATATTCAGAGCACTAAATGAGAAAAATATGCAGCCAAGAATACTCTATCCAGCTAGGCTGTCATTGAAAATAGAAGGAGAGATAAAAAGCTTCCACGACAAACAAAAACTAAAGGAATTTGCAAACACGAAACCAGCCCTACAAGAAATATTGAAAGGGGTCCTCTAAGCAAAGAGAGAGCCTAAAAGTAACATAGACCAGAAAGGAACACAGACAATATACAGTACCAGTCACCTTACAGGCAATACAATGGCACTAAATTCCTATCTTTCAATAGTTAGCCTGAATGTAAATAGGCTAAATGCCCCAATCAAAAGACACAGGCTATCAGATTGGATCAAAAAACAAGACCCATCGATATGCTGTCTGCAAGAGACTCATTTTAGACCCAAAGACACCCCCAGATTGAAAGTGAGGGGGTGGAAAACCATTTACCATGTTAATGGACACCAAAAGAAAGCTGGGGTGGCAATCCTTATATCAGACAAATTAGATTTTAAACCAAACACTGTAATGAGAAATGAGGAAGGACACTATATCCTACTTAAAGGGTCTATCCAACAAGAAGATCTAACAATTGTAAATATCTATGCTCCTAACATGGGAGCAGCCAATTATATAAGGCAATTAGTAACAAAAGCAAAGAAACACTGTCAACAATACAATAATAGTGGGGGACTTTAACACCCCTCTCACTGAAATGGACAGATCACCTAAGCAAAAGATCAGAAGGAAATAAAGTCTTTAAATGACACACTGGACCAAATGGACTTCACAGACATATTCAGAACATTCCATCCCAAAGCAATGGAATACACATTCTTCTTAGTGCCCATGGAACATTCTCCAGAATAGATCGCATCCTAGGTCATAAATCAGGTCTCAACCAGGACCAAAAGATTGGGATCATTCCCTGCCTATTTTCAGACTACAATGGTTTGAAACTAGAACTCAATCACAAGAGGAAAGTCAGAAAGAACTCAAATATGTGAAGGCTAAATAGCATCCTACTAAAGAATGAATGTGAAAACCAGGAAATTAAAGAAGAATTTAAAAAATTTATGGAAACCAATGAAAATGAAAACACAACTATTCAAAATCTTTGGGATGCAGCAAAGGCAGTCCTAAGAGGAAAGTATATAGCAATACAAGCCTTTCTCAAGAAACAAGAAAGGTCTCAAGTACACAATCTAACCCTACACCTAAAGGAGCTGGAGAAAGAACAGCAAATAAAGCCTAAACCCAGCAGGAGAAGAGAAATCATAAAGATCAGAGCAGAAATCAATGAAATAGAAATTAAAAGAACAGTAGAACAGATCAACGAAACTAGGAGCTGGTTCTTTGAAAGAATTAATAAGATTGATAAACCCCTGGCCAGACTTATCAAAAAGAAAAGAGAAATGACCCAAATCAACAAAATCATGAATGAAAGAGGAGAAATCACAACCAACACCAAAGAAATACAATTATAAGAACATATTATGAGCGACTCTATGCCAGCAAATTAGATAACCTGTAAGAAATGGATGCATTTCTAGAGATGTATCAACTACCAAAACTGAACCAGGATGAAATAGAAAACCTGAACAGACCTATAACCACTAAGGAAATTGAAGCAGTCATCAAAAATCTCCCAAAAAACAAAAGCCCAGGGCCAGATGGCTTCCCAGGGGAATTCTACCAAACATTTCAAGAAGAATTAATACCTATTCTTCTGAAACTGTTCCAAAAAATAGAGATGGAAGGAAAACTTCCAAACTCATTTTATGAGGCCAGCATAAGAGGCCAGTCTTTGTCTAAAGACCCCATCAAAAAGGAGAATTACAGACCAATATCCCTGATGAACATGGATGCAAAAATTCTCACCAAAATACTAGCCAATAGGATCTAACAGTACATTAAAAGGATTATTCACCACAACCAAGTGGGATTTATCCCTGGGCTGCAAGGTTGGTTCAACATCTGCAAATCAATCAATGTGATACAATACATTAATAAAAGAAAGATCAAGAATCATATGATCCTCTCAATAGATGCAGAAAAAGCATTTGACAAAGTACAGCATCCTTTCTTGATCAAAACTCTTCAGAGTATAGGCATAGAGGGTACATACCTCAATATCATAAAAGCCATCTATGAAAAACCTACAGCAAATATCATTCTCAATGGGGAAAAACTGAGAGCTTTCTCCCTAAAGTCAGGAACGCGGCAGGGATGTCCACTATCACCACTGCTATTCAACATAGTATTAGAAGTCCTAGCCACAGCAATCAGACAACAAAAAGAAATAAAAGGCATCCAAATCGGCAAAGAAGAAGTCAAACTCTCCCTCTTTGCAGATGATATGATACTTTATGTGGAAAACCCCAAAGACTCTACCCCAAAACTGCTAGAACTCATACAGGAATTCAGTCAAGTGGCAGGATATAAAATCAATGCACAGAAGTCAGTGGCATTCCTATACACCAACAAGACAGAAGAAAGAGAAATTAAGGAGTCGATCCCATTTACAATTGCATCCAAAACCATAAGATACCTAGGAATAAATCTAACCAAAGAGGCAAAGAATCTGTACTCAGAAAACTATAAAATACTCATGAAAGAAATTGAGGAAGACACAAAGAAGTGGAAAAACGTTCCATGCTCATGGATTGGAAGAACAAATATTGTGAAGATGTCAATGCTACCTAGAGCAATCTACACATTCAATGCAATCCCCATCAAAATACCATCCACTTTTTTCAAAGAAATGGAACAAATAATCCTAAAATTTGTATGGAGCCAGAAAAGACCCCGCATAGCCAGAGGAATGTTGAAAAAGAAAAGCAAAGCTGGCGGCATCACAATTCCGGACTTCCAGCTCTGTTACAAAGCTGTCATCATCAAGACAGTATGGTACTGGCACAAAAACAGACACATAGATCAATGGAACAGAATAGAGAGCCCAGAAATGGACCCTCAACTCTATGGTCAACTCATCTTTGACAAAGCAGGAAAGAATGTCCAATGGAAAAAAGACAGTCTCTTCAACAAATGGTGTTGGGAAAATTGGACAGCCACATGCAGAAGAATGAAACTGGACCATTTCCTTACACCACACACAAAAATAGACTCCAAATGGTTGAAAGACCTCAATGTGAGACAGGAGTCCATCAAAATCCTTAGGAGAATACAGGCAGCAACCTCTTCGACCTCAGCCGAAGCAACTTCTTCCTAGAAACATTGCCAAAGGCAAGGGAAGCAAGGGCAAAAATGAACTATTGGGACTTCATCAAGATAAAAAGCTTTTGCAAAGCAAAGGAAACAGTCAACAAAACCAAAAGACAACTGACAGAATGGGAGAAGATATTTGCAAATGACATATCAGATAAAGGGCTAGTATCCAAAATCTATAAAGAACTTATCAAACTCAACACCCAAAGAACAAAGAATCCAATCAAGAAATGGGCAGAAGGCATGAACAGACATTTTTCCAAAGAAGACATCCAAATGGCCAACAGACACATGAAAAAGTGCTCAATATCGCTTGGCATCAGGGAAATCCAAATCAGAACCTCAATGAGATACCACCTCACACCAGTCAGAATGGCTAAAATTAGCAAGTCAGGAAATGACAGATGTTGGTGGAGAAAGGGGAACCCTCCTATACTGTTGGTGGGAATGCAAGCTGGTGCAGCCACTCTGGAAAACAGTATGGAGGTTCCTCAAAAAGTTGAAAATAGAGCTACCACATGATCCAGCAATTGCACTACTGGGTATCTACCCAGTAGATACAAAAATCGGGATCCGAAAGGGTACGTGCACCCCGACGTTTATAGCAGCAATGTGCACAATAGCCAAACTGTGGAAAGAGCCAAGATGTCCATCGACAGATGAATGGATAAAGAAGAGTTGTATATATATACAATGGAATATTAAGCAGCCATCAAAAGGAATGAGATCTTGCCATTTGCAACGACGTGGATGGTACTGGAGGGTATTATGCTGAGTGAAATAAGTCAATCAGAGAAAGACATGTATCATATGACCTCACTGATATGAGGAATTCTTAATCTCAGGAAACAAACTGAGGGTTGCTGGAGTGGGGGGTGGGGTGGGAGGGATGGGGTGACTGGGTGATAGACACTGGGGAGGGTATGTGCTCTGGTAAGCGCTGTGAATTGGGCAAGACTGTTGAATCTCAGATCTGTACCTCTGAAACAAATAATGCAATATATGTTAAGAAAAAAAACAAGAAGAAGGTAGCAGGAGTGGTGAATGAAGGGGGGGAAATCGGAGGGGTAGCCAAACCATGAGAGACGATGGACTCTGAAAAACAAACTGAGGGTTCTAGAGGGGAGGGGGGTGGGAGGATGGGTTAGCCTGGTGGTGGGTATTGAGGAGGGCACGTTCTGCATGGAACACTGGGTGTTATGCACAAACAATGAATCATGGAACACTACATCTATAACTAATGATGTAATGTATGGGGATTAACATAACAATAAAAAAATTAAAAAAAAAAAAGAAAAGAAACATGGGCCCAGAGACATGAGATAAGTTTAGGGCAGCCCTGTCTCTTCATCCCTTATCATCCTGTTTAGCTCTTTCTAGCCTTTAGGTTCTTTGAAGCACTTGTCCATGTATATGTTTGACTTTTTTCGTGTCTGTGTTTCCCATTCTAATATAAGATGCAGGAGGGCATACTTTGTCATTCTCACCTGCAGTTATTTCCCCAAAGCCTGCCAGAATATTCCAGTAATTAAGGTTTGTTGACTGACTGAGTGATGGCAAGCAGGATGGCTAGTGGATGGGCTGTGGACCCAGGCGATCCCGTCTCCTGCCTGCCAGTGTTAACAGAGAATAAGGAACTTGGCTTTAGAAAAACCAACCCCCAGGGTATGTGTTGGGGTCAGTCCATACCCCACCCTGACCTGTGGTCACTCCTGTCTGTCTCAGGGTCGGAGCAGCATGTGCAGGTGCCCTGTGGCCCCATCTGACCACACTCATGGTGGCAGCCTGACTCCATCCACCTGGGCAGGGAAAGAGACCCAGACTCAGGAGGCATGGAAAGCATGACTCTGGGCAGCTCCCTTTTCTTATTAATGAAGGGGCTGCCTGTGGCCATCGGATAGCTCCTCCCGACCCTCGCATTCTGCCGAGGCAGACGTCATGCTGAGAAGTTCAGCCCAATAACCAGAACCACCACCCTGGCATGCGCTAAGTGCAGGCTGTGGACCACATGTGCTGACATTTGCACTCTTCAGTGAGCCACGAAACTCTTCACTTGTCTCCAAGCTCTTATTAGGAGGTAAGCTACCCAGACCTGTCCTAATAATGAAAATCTGTTCTGTTTCAGCCCACAGAATGTAGACACCTTCCCTGCCCCAGCTTGCTGTCTTGTGTTTGGCTGAACATGACCTTTCTTCTCTGGCTAAACCATCAGCAACCAGGTACGGATTCTTGGTCTTCGTCCCACCCTCTTCTCAAACCTCACTAGCTCCTGTACCTGCCCAGGGCTCTGTTGCAGCCTGTAACTCACAAAGACCCATGTCTTGCTTCTGAGAGGGCCTGAGAGTCTCCCCAGCCCAGGCCAGCAGAGAGGCAATTAAGGAGTACTGTACTAGTTGTGTGGTGTGCAGCCTTCTTCTCCTCCAAGAGGAACAAATATTTTGAAGAGATGAATTCATAGGAAGGCACATTACTCAGCAGGCCTGCTTTTCAGAGCTCCCCAAGGGGAAGGCTTGGAGCAGGGCAAAGGTCAGCATCGTCGCATTAATAATGGATGCCATGCTTCCTAAAGGCCCACTGTCATCTGTGCATGCGTTTTGCAGAAGTCCAATTAGGGCTGAATTATAGGAATCAATAGAGCAGCAGGATTTAGATCCAAACAAAGAAAACACAGTCCTGTTCCACTGAGGGGGATTTATGAGCGAGAGGCATGCTGGCATAATTGGGGGATGCGCTTGCAGGCTGCAGGCTCTCCCGGGTCTGGGATGTCTTTGAGGGAAAATCCAACTGACCCTGTGTAAACCAGAGCACTTGGGGCCTTCCCTCCAGGGACAGATGAAGAAGGCAGCGTTTGGGCCAAAGCAGGCGGGTGAAGTGGGAGGAGTGTGGCTTCAGAATCTGATACTCAAGGCTCAAGTGTCCGGTGGGGCGGCCTACTTCCTGTGATGGCTTTACGTGCCTGAGCTTCTCTTTGAACAGGTCCATAGTTGATAACGACGGCTTGTACACGTAAAATGTGCTGAGCATCAGTCGTGTTCTTACCATACACACATGAATGTTGTAACTATGTTAATGTGTTAATTAGCTTGATTGTGGTAATCATTAAACAATGTACAAGTATATCAAAACATCACCCTGTACATCTTAAATATATACAATTTTTCTTTGTCAATCACACCTCAATAAAGCTGGAAAAAAACCTACCTACTCTACAGAACTGTCTGTAGAGATCTCTACAAGTGCCCTAAACCCACCCCCTCATGCTTCTCCTGCCTTCTTGCCCCACTGTAACCTCATGCACTCTACCTCCATGCCCTGGTCCTGCGTGCTGACCAGGTGCCAGGCAGTTTCCTAAGCTTGTTGCCTCACTCGCTTCTCAGAGCAGCCCCACAGAAGAGGAACTCACGGAACTGCCCCACTTCACAGAGAAGAAAGTGGAGGCCCAGAGCCACAAAGGTACTTTCTAGGTCCCTTACCAGTACTCTCCCAGTGGCAGCAACACCTGAGCCACCCGTCTGGAAGAATACCTGCGCTGGGGTCCCGGCTCCTGATCTCAGCCTTTGCTGCTTTGCCTTGGAGGCTGCTGTCATATAAGCATCACGTTAAGGAGCCAAATCACAAAACTCCCTTCAGTTCAAGTCAGCCAGTATTTACAGAGCACCTATTATGCGCCCTGAAGCCATTTAGACTGTAACTGACCGCTGCCTCCAGTCTGTGGTTCCTGGGGACTCGCAGGAGCCCGATTCTCCCGCAAACAATGCCAGCCTCCGTGCTCGGGCCCATTCGGATGTCTACTGCTTTTCGAACCGTCAGTGTGGCACTATCCCCTTTCACATCCAAGAGACAGAATGCCAACTGACCCTGGCTCTGACCACGGAGTTGGCATCATCCATCAGAAGAGGCCCGTCATTCCATTAGCATAGTCACCCCAGGAGAGCACAGGGCATCATCCTTGAAAGCAGGAACCACTTGCTGCCTGACAGCAGAATTTCCAGAAGTAACTGATGTCTCCTTCCAGCTGGAGCCAAGGCAGCCCTCAAAGCCTCACACAGCACACACTCAGGGTAGACCTTGGCCCCAATGGGCTGGGAAACAGCCAAAAGCCAAGAGAGAGCCTTACCCCTCACCTTAAGCTGATGCCCCTGAGCCAGAGGGAACACTGTCTGCATCTCAGTCCCACCTAAGCCCCAAGGGTGAGGCCCAGGCAGCTTAGTTTGGCTTACTGGCACCACATGCTGGTCTCCGAACTATCTCTCCATGTTTATCCCCATTGCAATGTTCTCCATGGCTTGCTGGCAGAATGTTTGCACTAACTTACTGGATGGATGGATGGATGGATGGATGGATGGATGGAGAAATAGACAATCAGATGCCATCCTGATCTTATGGTGCAGTCTTTATACAGACACACAGTCTGGGTTAAAAATAACTACTACTACTAATAACTTAAAGTCTTTAACTTCCTTCCCCCAGAATCATTTAAAAGGAATTTTAACTGGTAACACCCATACCTTGATGTGACCCATCTCTTCCCACATGTCCCTCAGCCCCTAATATAACCTCTAAAGAAAATCTCTCCATCCCCTGCCCCAGCCCTCTCCCTCCTCACTCCTGCTATATGCTCATCTGGTCTTCCCCCCTCTAAGCCCCACTGCTATCTTCTCCTATCAAAGCCCAGGTCCTGTTGAGAGGCAGGGAGTGGGGCAAAGAAGGCGAGGGGCTCAAGCAGCAAGCCATCCATCTGTATGGGAAGGGAGAGGGTCCTAAAGCAAGCACAGTGCATACCAAGTCTGCAACTTGGCAGTTAAGAGCTTAGACTCATGCAGTCTGGATCCATGCATCATCGCACAAGCCATGCAGCTTCCAGCAAGGGGACAGCAGTGTCTACATCTTGGGGCTGTTAAAAGAATCATAGACAGGGACGCCTGGGTTGAGCATCAGTCAGCTGAGCATCTGTCTTTGGCTAGGGTCGTGATCTCTGGGTCCTGGGATTGAGCCCCACATTGGGCTCCCTGCTCAGTGGGGAGTCTGCTTCTCCCTTTGCCTCTGCCCCTCCCCTGTCCATATTCTCTCTCTCTCTCTCAAATAATAAATAGAATCTTTAAGGGGGGAAAAAAAACTGTAGATGGAAGTGTTTAGAACAGTACCTGACAGAGTAAATGTTGGCTCTCATCATTTAAGATTGTTAATTATTATCTCATCCGATAGGTAGGTAGGTTCAAAGTCTTAGATTGAGTGGGAACAAAAGCTGGAGATCATTTAGTTAAACCTCCCTTCCCAAGCCGACTTCAGTCTCTAAACCATATCCCTACCAGGTAGGCACCAAATTCTCACACTTTCAGGAATAGGGCACTCACCAGTGACTCCTGCAGAAAGAAAGAGGAAAGACTCAGAAAGGGACTAACAGAGTCTGGGGTACATACCCCAGATGAGGTATAAATGTGTTGAGGAATAAATGTGTTTTTGTTTCCCCAAAGAAGGGTGTATTAGTCACAACTCTTGTGGTGGAAAAATGACAGAAAATTGACTCAAAATGCTTTAAACTAAAAAGGACATAAGTTATTCCTCTTAATCAAAGCATCCAGAAGCAGGACTTCCAGGCAAGACTGGATCCAGAGACTGCAATGAGGTCACCATGATTCAATCTTATTTTTACCACCTCTTCTTTTTTTTTTTTTTAAGATTTTATTTATTTATTTGAGAGAGAGTGAGAGAGAGAGAGAGATTGAGAGAATGAGTGCGGGAAGAGGCAGAGGGAGAAGCAGACTCCCAGCGAGGCAGGGAGACCAAAGTGGGACTCAATCCCAGGACCTTAGGATCATGACCTGAGCCAAAGGCAGATGCTTAACTGACTGAGCCACCCAGGGGCCCCCATGTCTTGATTCTATTTTCCTATGTGTTGACTCACTTCCAAACACAATTTCCTCTTATAATGATAAAATCTCCAAATTTATATCCTATGAGCTTAGTAGTCCTGATGAAGGTAAGTCACCTTGCCCAATAGTCCTGCACATGTACCAGGATTACCTCTGGTCAGACTGCCTTGAGTCACATGCTACCCCTGAGGCAATCACTATGGCCAGGAGTAGTAAAAGCACTGATTGGCCAGGTGCGCATTCCACACCAACCCAAGAGTCCAGGATGGGCAGCCTCTTTCACCCACAGAGTAAGAGAAAAAATGGGGTCCTATTTCCAAATCCGGGAGGGGGGATGGATGTTGGGCAGGCAAAAGGCTTGGGGATCCACTTAGAAAGGGATTTTTGGAGGTGAAAGTTGTTTGAACTGCATGGAAACCCCCCATGCTGCCCCTTCCCAGCAACCTTGTCCTGCAACACTGTCTTAAAATGAAGACCACCCCTGGGAGAGCAACATCTAAACTGTGCCCTCCCCATAGTCTGGCAGGGAGTCAAAAGGGAGGTAAATTGGGATTGGAGGGAAGGGCCTGTGAAACCCCCTCCTTGGCACTCTGGTGGGATTCCTCCTCTCCTCCCACCCCAGGCTAACAGGACGACAGTCTTCCTGAGTTCTAGGTCATTTACTGTCCAACCTGCCCACCAGTCTCAGCCCACTATCCTAGGCCCTTTGTGATCTGGTTGAGAGGCTACAGTCTGCCTGGCTGGGCTGATGTTTTCATGTGGCCCATCCTCATGGCCTGGTATAAAGTAGTGCTAGGTAAATATTGACCCGAGAGATTGAATGTACAAAGAGATAATAGCCACATCATATATAAAGATAGAATTCTGACCCCAAATCTGCAGCAACTAGCCCAGGAAACCAATCCATGATCCACAGTAACCAGTCCAGGAAGCCAGCCTCCTGTCTACAAGTTAGACTTGTAGAAAGTCAGGCCACTATCTCTGGCAACTGGTCCAGGAAGCCAAACAATAAGCCCTGTAACTATGGGCCCAAACTGGCCAGGATCTGATTTATAACTGATAGTCCCTCTAATTTTTGTCTCTGCTTCCAACTTAGCACCAACCAGAGATAGCCAAATATGCACCCCTAACCAATCATATAGTATTTCCTGCTTCTAGTTACAGGGCGCACCTGAAGTTTTCCCTTTTTTGCCATCATAAAGCTTTCCACTCCTATATCTGCCTTTGAGTTGCTGCCAAAAGGTAAGTGACAGTAGCTGACTCCCCTGCTATAGTGACTTCTGAATAAGTAGCCTTTGGCCCTATTTGGGTGGTCTTTGTTTATTGCTACACAACTGTTCAACCATTGCCCTGCTCCCTTCTCAGTGAGCCCTAGAAGAATGTCTGTTCTCCTCTACCTCCCAGGGAACTTTTGCCTGACTAAGCAGCTTGAGCTGGAGTCTCCACTGGTGCCAGGTCTGTGGATGAGCAAACTGGAGTTGGATATGCTGCCTTCTCTGAACACTTCATAAGACGTAACACTGAGTGCCCCCTGCCCTTGAATCCTCGACAGAGTCTGCCTGGCAAGCACTAGGAGGGAGTGCAGGGTGCAAGAGAAGAAGGAAGATGGTGTGTGTGTGTGTGGGGGGGGTCACATTAGCTCAAGATAGGGTTTGAGTTTGAAAGCCCCATCAGTGACACAGGGATCTCATCTGACATGGACTTTGAAGGATGAATTCAAAGAGAGCAAAGGAGGGTTTGGGGCAAATGGAAGCCAAGCAGAAGTAAAGCACAGAGGCAGGAGAAGTCTGAAGGAAACATGGCCATTTGTGGCTCAGAGCCGTTCCTGCTTCCCTTTGGGGCCCTGAATGCCTGTAGTTCAAAAGCACTTTTCAATAAACACAGACAAAAGCACTTTTCAATAAACACAGATTAAAAAGGCTTAAATCTCTGTTTCCCTGTTCTCCATATGCATAAAACGATAAACACCCCTGGGATGGCTGGGATTTATACAGGCAGATTTTTGCAAGTTGTCTTATGTATCTGGACTATGGCTTATAAATCAAATTTGGTTCTCGTTGCTGGAGAGTAAATTATTTATCCAAGGCAGAGAACCAGGCAATGGGAGGAAAGGCACAGAGAAGTTGCTGTTTTTCAGATGTCATTTATATTCCCTGAGATGAGACAATATTGGGGGTGGAAGTTTCTGCCTTGCCAATTTTAGCATTCCTTCTTCATTTCATGTGCTCTCTGCTGGTAGCCATGGACTTCTGAAATTGGCTTTCTGTTGAGCCGTCACTCATGGAATTTAAATCAGGGTCTCACATTTGGGTCCAGCGCTCTGCTCAGTTGGAGATGACCTGAGTGTGGGAGCAAACATGTCCAGCTGCAAGTTGGGAGCCAGCGGGCCACACTGAACCAGCTTGCCCCTCACTCTCCACATGACTTTGGGCACCCTACATAACCCCACTGGACCTCCGTTTCCTCACAGCCAGAATGGGATAGTAATATCCTTCCCATAGGGTCTTTGTGGGATTGAATGTGAGTGCATCTGGCATACACCTACAGGGAATAATAAGTGGGGTCAATCTCCATGTAAGTGTCACCCCAATGTGAGTTACCTAGACAAGGCCCAGGTCTTCCTTGCCAGCAGTCAGAGCTCTGCAGGGGGACTGTGAGGAGGTGGGGGACAGCTAACTTTCAGTCTTCTCTCTCAAGGAGACACTGGTTTTATTTTTTTTCTCATTCCGTGTCTCTGATCTGCAGGAATGGGGAGTGTTGCTCATGGGCCTGGGGCTACAGTGCTATGTTGGACTGAACCCCAGAAGTCCCTCCCTTTGTTAAGCCCACACACTGCAGGAAGCACAGAAATGAGCCTCCACTAAGTAGACTCTGGAGAATTGTGTGTGGGCTGGTTAGATTTTTCTTAAAAATCCAGCAAAGAATTGTAAGGTTTGCACTCCCAAATACAACTGTCTGCTCTCCATATTTACTATCGAATGCTGTCCTGGGATCTACGTTATGACTGTGTCTGTAAGCCCATTTCTTCAAGGTCCCATGACCTTCAGGTCACCAGAATTATTTTTCTCAGAAGTTGGCTTTGAGGAGAAAATACCAGCTGACAGAAAACAATGCTGGTGATGCAGGCCTGCAACATCACTCCTGGGGTCTGCCCCTTCCCCATAGACACCTCCCAGTCACCCGTCCCTTCTGCATCTGCCACCTGCATGCTGAGAGCCATGTTCATATTGTAATCCTCAGGTGCTTCTAGTGTCCAAAGTCCAAGGAAGGTTAAATTTTATTTATTAAACTAGATTTGTATCTTCCAGAAAGAATGCCAATAAGTATTGAAATAAAAATAATTATTTGTCTGAGCCCAAGTTGATCCTAAATTAATGTAAAATAATCCATTTTGTGAGCATTTTAGTTTATTGAGGTTTCACAGCATCCTTCCAACCATGATGCATGAAGTATTTTCAGAGTACCTCTGTGCCTGTCACCACTATGGGCTCAGCCGTGTCACCTGGGACCCACCCTCAGGCCTCAGAGGCACCAGGACTCCACGTAGGCAGGGGTGCAGCCTGTGGAGAAACATTCCCAAAGTGCTATATGTGGAAGAGGCAGGTGTTGAAGGTACATCTGAGTCTCACAGTCAGAAATGAGGGAATAATATTCTTACTGTGGGACAAGGAAGTAGCAGAAGCAAATGTTAGCCCCAAAAGAGCAAGGAGGAAAAGCAGGGCTGAATTATGGTGTCCATGAATAGCAGTTGAAGTTCTAACCCCCAGTGGCTCAGAAGGTGATCTTATCTGGAAGTAGGGTCTTTACAGAAGTAATTAAGGAAAAATGAGGTCATTGGGGTGGGCTCTAATCCAGTAGAACTACTGTCCTTATCAAAAAGGGAAAGAGACAGGGGCGCCTGGGTTTCACAGCATCCCATTAAGCAGTCATTAAGTCATTAAGCAGCCAGTCATTAAGCAGCCGCCTTTGGCTCAGGTCCTGATCCCAGGGTCTTGGGATCGAATCCCACGTCCGGCTCCTTGCTCAGTGGGAAGCCTGCTTCTCCCTCTGCCTGTCTCTCCCTCTGCCTGCCACTCCTCCTGCTTGTGCTCTCTCTTGCTCTGACAAATAAATAAAATTATAAAACTAAAAAAGGAAAGAGACCGACACACAGAGAGACCACATGAAGGCACAGAGAGAAGATAGCACGTGACAGGAACGATGTAACTATAAGCCAAGGAGCACCAAGGATTGGCAGCAAACACCAGGAACTAAAAGAGGCAAGGAAGGACTTTCCTCTAGAACTGTCAGAGAACATGATCCTGCCAAAACCTTGCTTTCAGACCTTCTGGCCTCCAGAACTGTGAGAAAATAGATTTCTGCTGTTTTAAGTCACACGGTGTCTGGCACTTTGTTACAGCGGCCCGAGGAAAGTCATACAGGGAGCATCACAGTTGTGGTTCCTCCAGAAGCCCACTCTGGGCAAGGATGTATCACAAATAGATTTGGAGGGTGGGATTCCAGGAAACACTGGTGGAGGAGTAGGGAAGCAAGGCAGGGGTAGGAAGGCAGCAAACAAATAGTGTGTTATCCATCCAGGGACCCCTGAGGGCACTGGGAGCTGAATGCCTCTGGAGAATGTTGGAAGCCATGCAGAACACGCACTGCGGAGTCATCCACCAGCTAGGTGAGGGAGCTGGGTATTTCTACACCAACTCCCATGAGTTCAGGGCTACTACTACCAGGGTGGGTGGGGTTGCTGGAGTAGGGAATTGTTAGTTCTCTGGTACTTGGTATAGTTGGTAACATGAGCTCCAGAGACCAGAGAAAGCCTTTGGGCAGGGAAGCCCAGGACCTGCAGTATGTGCTATGGAGATAAGGAGTAGGGGATATGCATAGGGCACCAACAGTGTCTGCTTCGGGAAACATTGGGAAGAGAAGGAGAAAGAGGCAGGAAAATTGTGATGAAGCCAGATTGGGAACCTTGAATGTCAGGCCAAAAAGTCTGGACTTTGTTGCATAGCCAGCAGAGATGTAATGAAGTTTTCTATTCAGAGGAGTGACCAGAGCTTGGCTTTTGGAAAATGAACATGGTAGGGTGCACAGGAGAAGGAAAAACAAAAAAGAGACAGCTTAGGGGTAAGAGTGGTAGGTGAGGGGCACAAGACCCAAATGACATGGAGACAGTAGGAATGCCAGTTCACATCCCCATAAGCCACATAGTCATGACTCAGGGCTCTGGGGAAGCCAGGAGTCAGGGTGTGGAGAAGTATGGCTCCCTAACATTTGGGATGAGCAGATTTAGGAGAAGAACTGCTCACCATGCCCCTCACTCCCCCACCCAAGTCCAAATTTCAGACCAAATGAGAAGCATAAGCCACTGGGAGTTGAGCAGATGGCTTTTCCAAAGCTTTCCCAGTTCTCATTCCATCCAGAGCAAACAGAGATTGGAAGCCACAGGGTTTGCAAATGCCACTGTGCTATTTGGAGCTAGGATTTCGTTTGCCAATTTGTAGCCTGTACTTCTAACTTGGCTTCAAAGAGAGGGTTATCAACACTGACTTATAAGTAAATGAAGAAATTAAATAATGTGCCCCAGTCTAAATATGGCTCTAATTTCCTTGACAGTAATAATAATATGAAAATCATTGACACAAATTGCCTATCATATAGACGACCCCCAAAAGGAAGCACGAGGAAGAACATGTCCTTATTAATTCTACATAAATCACGGAGGTGTTGCTTTTCCTCACTTCTGACCAGAGGTGCCCTCCAGGCTGGTCTGCACAGGGACCTGGCTGCTCCCTCCTCCTCCTTGAAAGGGAAGGTACTATCCCAGCTTCTCTCTCCGCAGGCCTGAGAATAACCAGCCTCAGTTCAGGACTGGATCTGGCAGTTCCCGTGTTACCACTAAGCCTGACGCTGATGGAGGGGTGGATGAAGCATCCTCAGAAGCATTTCTGGAAGACCCAGATGTGGATTTAGCTGGCTGAGGCAGAAGAAAAGATGAACCCCACTCAGGCCAAACCACAGTGCGCCTACAGCTGGCATCCAGTGGGAGACAGTCACCAGAAGCTGGAGGAGCTTGGGAGCAGCCCCCAAGTCAGAGTAACAGTCTGTTCTTTGCACTGCTATGTGAAAGGAGACTCTGTGCCCCTTCTTCCAGGAAGGCCTGGGTACACACCACAGAGGCTGAAGATGGACTAACATTCGTGCATGCTTTTATTAAAACCTTCCTACAGGGGCGCCTGGGTGGCTCAGTCGTTGAGCATCTGCCTTCGGCTCAGGTCATGGTCCCAGGGTCCTGGGATCCAGCCCCGCATCGGGCTCCCTGCTCGGCGGGAGGCCTGCTTCTCCCTCTCCCACTCCCCCTGCTTGTGTTCCCTCTCTCGCTATCTCTCTCTCTGTGTCAAAATAAATAAATAAAATCTTTAAAAAAAAGAAAAAAAAAACCTTCCTACATTCCCTCAACGAACATTTACTGAGAAGGCACAGATGAAGGAAACCTCAGGGGTGGGGGGCTGGGAGGTTCAGTGGTCCCCAAAGCACACTGCCAGGAGACAGAGTGAGTGCTGGTACTGAAGCAGCACAGTGTCACAGCCAGAAGGATGTACTCTACCCCCAAAACACAAGACTGGAAGCCAGCCGTCACCCCCTGCAGGCTGTCCACATCGGGCAAGCTGTTTAACTCCTCCAGGGCTCAGTTTCCTTGTCTATAAAATGGGGGTGATAAGAGCACCCACTCCAGGGCGCCTGGGTGGCTCAGTTGGTTAAGCGACTGCCTTCAGCTCAGGTCATGATCCCAGGGTCCTGGGATCGAGTCCCGCATCGGGCTCCCTGCTCTGCAGGGAGCCTGCTTCTCCCTCTCCCACTCCCCCTGCTTGTGTTCCCTCTCTCGCTGTGTCTCTCTCTGTCAAATAAATAAATAAAATCTTAAAAAAAAAAAAAAAAAAAAAAAAAGAGCACCCACTCCAGGGGTGGTGGAGGACTAAAGGAGATGTACAGGTAAGGTGTCTGGCAAAATCCCTGGCATGTGGTGAGTCTAATGAAGGTTGTGGTCGTCAACATTGAGGGGAGAACAGTGCCACAGGCTTGCAGAGCAGCTGAATAATGTGAGTGGAAAACACAGCTAACAGAATGGAAGGGGCAAGCTTTGGCCCCAGGTCTCTGGGGCCAGAGGCTGCATCCTTGACCCGTGCACCCTGCTGACTTCCAGGAAGGACACGCCGAAGTCTTCTAGAGGGCAGGGAACCTGAGGCTCACTGGCTCCCAGGCATCAAACAGGTACTCTCACTAAATCTTCCCAACAAGTCTGTGATGAGTCATTTTATCCCCACTGCAGGTGAGCAGCCAGGTCACATGTGTGTTAGGTGGGATCTCCTCTGGACTCCCAAGCACACCCTCGTCCTACAGCTGCAAGCCATGTCCCCATCTGGCAGTGCCTACAGTACCTTCTCAGAACAGCTCTAACCATCCTGACCACAAATGGTGTTGGGTTGTGTGGTTTTGATTTTAGTGCCTACCTGAAGGAATCAAGTTCATCTAGAGTTTCTTGCCCTCAGTGAGGTGGTAAAGGTCCACCTGTTCTGAGTAATAGCCATTCTCCTGACTGGAGGTCAAGTTGACGTGGAAGGCTCATTGCAAATGGACCACAACAATGTGCTCTTTAAATAAATCTGGTGGTGGCGTATTTGATGAAGTGAGGACCCATCTGTGGAGCAAATGGTCCTTTTATTTGCCATTCTGTATCTTCCAACAGGAAAGGGAGTGTTTTTGTATGTACAGTAACAGTGCCTAACTTTTACTGAGCACTTACAAAGTCCCAGGACCTCCCCTAATGTTACAGTGTTATCTCCTTTAGTTAGGACAGCACTGCCATGAGCCAAGTTCTGATATTACTCCCAGGACCGGGGCAGTGATACTCAAAGGTTAGTAGAAAGGTAGAAAGGGTAGAGAAAAGGTAGAAACATGTTAGAAATGCACATCCTCAGGGCACCTGGGTGGTTCGGTTGGTTAAGCGTCTGCCTTCAGCTCAGGTCATGCTCTCAGGGTCCTGGGATTGAGCCCCACATCAGGCTCCCTGCTCAGCGGAGAGTCTGCTTCTCCTTCTCCCTCTGACCTTCCTCCCCACCTGTGCTCTCTCTCTCTGTCTCAAATAAATAAAATCTTAAAAGAAAAAAAAAAATGCACGTCCTCAGGCCCCTACTCAGGTGTATCCCCAGAGCCTCTGGGCAGGGCCCAGCAATCTGTGTTCTAACAAGCCCTCTGGATGATTCTGATGTATATTAAAGTATGAGATCCAGCAGGCTAGGGGAACATGAAGGACCCCCAAATCTCAATGGCTTATAGCAGAGATTGGCAAAGTATGGCCAAGGGCCAACTCAGCCCCCTCCCTGATTTGTAAATAAAGTCTCACTGGGACACAGCCATGCCCATTTGTTTAGGTGTTGTCTGTGACCAGTTTCCTGATATAGAGGAAGAGCTGAGTAGTTGTGACAGAAACCACATGGCCCACAAACCCTAAAATATGTCCCTTCTGGCCCTTTACAGAAATGTTGCTGACCGCAGCTTAGAGCAGCGACTGTCTAGGTATTGCTCCCACCGCGGGTTGGTGGAGGCAGCCACGGCTCCAGCCATCCCCCTCTGGCTTGGCCACATTGGCAGGTCCTAGCTGGGGCTTCACCAGTTGTGCTGGCCCACGGAGAAGAGACATGGCTTCTGAAATAACCCAAGTTATCCACTAGCAATTCACTGGCCAAAGCCTAACAACCGTGGAGAGGGGAAGAATAATGCTCCCTTCCCCTTCCCCCCTACACCAGGAGAGGCAGCCAATATTCACAAACAATAATCGAATCCTCTGATCTAGGCCTTTCCCTTAGTCACAGATATGAAGTTTGCTCCTCTTCCATGTGGGGAACACACACCCCTTACCACTCAGAGCTCACTTCTCAGGGCCATCTCCGTGGGCAGGAGCAGCCTGTCCTTTTTTTTATTCTTCTGTTAATCCCCATACATTACATCATTAGTTTTAGATGTAGTGTTCCATGATTCATTGTTTGTGCATAACACCCAGTGCTCCATGCAGAATGTGCCCTCCTCAATACCCACCACCAGGCTAACCCATCCTCCCACCCCCCTCCCCTCTAGAACCCTCAGTTTGTTTTTCAGAGTCCATCGTCTCTCATGGTTCGTCTACCCCTCCGATTTCCCCCGCTTCATTCTTCCCCTCCTGCTACCTTCTTCTTTTTCTTCTTTTTTTTTCTTAACATATATTGCATTATTTGTTTCAGAGGTACAGATCTGAGATTCAACAGTCTTGCCCAATTCACAGCGCTTACCAGAGCACATACCCTCCCCAGTGTCTATCACCCAGTCACCCCATCCCTCCCACCCCACCCCCCACTCCAGCAACCCTCAGTTTGTTTCCTGAGATTAAGAATTCCTCATATCAGTGAGGTCATATGATACATGTCTTTCTCTGATTGACTTATTTCACTCAACATAATACCCTCCAGTTCCATCCACTTCGTTGCAAATGGCAAGATCTCATTCCTTTTGATGGCTGCTTAATATTCCATTGTATATATATACCACATCTTCTTTATCCATTCATCTGTCGATGGACATCTTGGCTCTTTCCACAGTTTGGCTATTGTGGACATTGCTGCTATAAACATCGGGGTGCACGTACCACTTTGGATCCCTACATTTGTATCTTTGGGGTAAATACCCAGTAGTGCAATTGCTGGATCGTATGGTAGCTCTATTTTCAACTTTTTGAGGAACCTCCATACTGTTTTCCAGAGTGGCTGCACCAGCTTGCATTCCCAACAGTGTAGGAGGGTTCCCCTTTCCAGGAGCAGCCTGTCTCACCCTACACACCCCACATGCACCTGTGCACACTCCAGCTGCCCCACTGGGTACTCACCAATACTGCTCTGCAAGAGGGCCCCCCAGGACCTTGTTTTCTGCAGCCCTGTTTCCGGTCCTTTCTGTTCTGCTGTTCTTGGCCCCCTCTAAAGAGGGCAACAGAGAATATGGTCTCCTTGGGGGGAACCATTCAGCTTTCTCAGTCTGCTTTCTGGCCAGAGGAGGTTTAAGGGAGCCATCTCAAACAGCCTCAGCCTCTATTTGTCCAGGTTGGTGATTCTTTAGGCGGCAGAACTCTCTGGAACATGTATTTATTTCTTATCTATTTGATACCAGGCAGATCCAGGTGGCATTAGCCACACCCACAGTCCATTTCTCTGGCTTAAATGTGGGTACCCTGAGTTTAAGAGGCTTCTATTGGAGAGTTGTACCCCTAGACTTTCATCCCTGAACCATATGGGGAAACTGAAGCTCAGAGAGGCAGAGTAAGTTTTCTCTGGCCTCACTCCTGGATTTGAACCCAGCTTTCTAGGTCACCATAAGCTGTCTACACCACCTGTATTTACCACCCCAAATCTCCAGGCTTATTCTTTTGTTCTATGTTAAACAATTCCATCACCTTACTAAGCCATTTTCACAGGCTCAAAGAAGCTGAGAAGCCCCCTTTTAACTCAAAGCTTTTTTTCACAGCCATCTCTCTTTGCTTTCCTCTGAAGGCTCAGATGTCCTCCTCAAACTTTAATGACATTCACATCACCTGGGTGTGGGCCTGTGCCTGTTAAAACACAAGGTCTCAAGGTCTCAAGCCCCATTCTCTGAGGATCTGAGTAAAGCTGGGAACTTGCTTTTCCATAAGGAAACCCCTCTCCCCGCCGCCAAGGGGATTCTGATGCAGACAGCTGGCTTGCCAAGCTTCCAGGAACACTGCTCTGTGAGTTCCCTAATTTCCACCTGGTAGGGGATGAATAACATTCTGTGAGAAAGTAGCAACTTCGTCTGAAGGTGCTTGAGAGCATGTGAGATAGCATTTCATTAATTTTCACCCCAGTCCTTGGAGGTGGCATCATGATAGTTATAATTATCCTTCAATTACTTGGAGGGCTGAAGTGTTCTTAGAGAATAAACACTAATCACCTTCAAGGAGACTGGCCTCCTGCAACCTCATCACACCTGCGGCCGAGGGGACAGTGGTTCGAACATTCTATCACAACCTTGGACTTTCTTAAAACCTGCTCCAACAACATCAGCCGTCCCGAGGCCAAGGAAACAAGGAAGAATGCATGAAAGCAAATTGGGCCTGCCATGAGAAAAGTCTTGCTTATGATTTTCTGGTGGCAAAAGCATTTGAACAAAGAACTTAATAAGAGAAAATGAGCAGCTTTAAAATGAGTTTATCACTAACAAAGCTACCACAGGCTTTTTGGTGGTATTTGAAAATTAAGTTAACATTAATTTAACATTAGAACAAGGGATTTAATGGAGGCTGAAGAATAAATTAGGCCTTTGAATGAGATATCTAAAATCCATTTTAACATGCAAGACAATGTAAAATAATTGCATTTAAGCAATTAGTTACAAAACATTTTGCTTTTTCTGTCCCTTTCCAGAATTCAAGATGTCCAGGCGAGGACATTGTGGGTCCTCTGGTGAAAAATTCTTGATTTCCCTGGGTATTCTGGTAGGAGCCTTTATCAACTCTGCTGACAACACAGGAGCCAAAAACCTGTATATCATCTTTTTGAAGAGGATGGAGGGACCACTGAAACTAAAGAAGTACTTACTCCTCTTTAATTCAAGGTAAACTAATACAATGTATAGATATGTATCAGGTTACTGAGCAATCTGATCTGTGACCGCTATACCCAGGACAGCCTCTGGGAGTTAGAAGAAACCAAAGCCACACCTACAAACCAGCCAAAGGCACAGCCACCTCTCCCTTGTTTTTTAATACCTGAGTCAAATTAAGGAATTCTCCAGATTAATAAAGCCAAAGGAATTTAAGAAAATAATAACAAAAATAATCCCTCTGGAGTAGATTACTGAGGGAAAGGCCTGAAACAAGGAGACCAGTTAGGGAACTTCTGCAGTAAGTAATCTAGGTTAGAGATGATGGGGTGGCTAGGAAACTGGTTAGATTTTGAAGGTAAACTAACAAGATTTGCTGAAAGACAACAGTCTTTGGGTACTTTCTAAGAGGGTAGTCAAGAATGACTGAGAATTTTGGCCTAAGGAAATGAAGGAATGGAGTTGCTACCAACTGATATGGGGAAGACTATAGAATAAGCAGATTGTGAGGGGGTGGTGGAAGGTAGGAGTTCTGTTTTAGATATGTTGAGTTTGAGATGCCTAATTAGACATCTAAGTGAACATGGAGAATAGGTAACTGGATATACAATTCTACAGTTCAGAGGAGAGATCTGAGATGGAGAGGAAATGACAGTTGGGAATTTGTCATAGTATAGATGATATTTAAAACCATGATGCAATCACCAAGGGATAGAATATCAGTAGAAAAGAAATTGTGTATAAAGACTCTACCTGGGGGCATTCCAATTTTAGCAATTAAGGAAACAAGGAGAAAATGGCAAAGGGATCTGGGAAGTAAACACGAGTAATGTAGAAGAAAAACTAGAAAAGTATGGTTTTCCTGGAAGCCAAGCAAAGAAAGTGTTTTGGGAGGAAAAATTCTTAAATATTGCAAGTATTTGAAAAATATTCAAATATTACATAATAAGTCAAGTTAGACAAAGACTGATCATCGGCAATTTTGGTTATCAATGTGTAGATCATTAACAGTTTTAGTGTAGACATGGCAATAAAAAAAAAGAACTGGATACAAAATATCAATCATTCTTTTATAGAGTTTTGCTGTTACATTAAGTACTTAGGTGATCTGCCCCCCTCAAAAAAAAAAACCCTTTAATTTATCATCTAATATTAGGAATTTTTGAGGGAGCAAAACTCTGTGTTTGAGTCAGCCTCTACAGAGCATTTTTAGAAAAGATAAAAATCACAAAGTAGTAATTAAAATAATTAAGATCAAAGTATTTCCAGCCAATCTTAAATATGTTATGTGTACTGTTTACATGCAATAAATCAGAAATTCCCTATGTTTCTTTTGATATTAACACAAAAATACACATTTTTTTTTTCTTTTCAATAATACTTGTTAAGGTTTCCAGTTCCAGGAAGGATAGAATCTTCTTACAGAAAGCAATTACAAACTCTGGGGAGAAAAAATATAAAGCATAGTTACTTGACAGAACTGAGAAGAACCCAAAAAGTAGCAGAACCTAGGGGATTTTTCCTTTGAAATAATAGAGCCTGAGGGAATGAGAGCCATAGTCATACAACTTGCCCACTAATGTAGTAGCTGAAAGCTATAGTCATATTGACTTGATATATTAAGGGGAGTTTGAAACTGCCAAAATGGCTGGAAATTCAAGGTGCAAATCTTTTAACTAAAGAAGCTATAGGGAATGGGGTGTCCCCAGATCTGTCTAGAAACTTCCCTCTAGCTCTTGGCTCATCTCTAAACTGTACACGAATGGTGGGAACTCCAAGAAACATAGGAAGAAAACAATAGTAAAAGGACTGACTCCATATGTCAGCTCCTGTTCAGTGCATGGGAGACTGAGTTTGGAGTAACACCCTTCAGAGGAAGATAACAGCATTCAGAGTCTCTACAGCATATCATTCACAATAAATGGCCATGGAGACCTCAGCTAGGGAAACTAGACTCCCTGTCCCAATGCTCCCCTTCTCTTTATGGAGGGACGTGCATGGAGACCCTGGAAAGTGTGGCTTTCTTAGTAAAAGTAAATCCTCTTAGCAAAACTACACTACAAAGGAAGAAACAGAGGATCACATACTAAAGCTACAAGACCCAATCTGTGGGCTCTAAGACAACTTCAGGAGGAAATAACATCCAAGCTATTCCTGGAGACTCAGCAGGCCTGAGCCAGGAAGAGGGAAAAACAGATCAAATGCTTGGAGTTGAGAGAGTACATGGGTGTGGCTGGACAAGGTACCAGGAAAGGAGAAGAGGACCAATAGGCAGACTATGAAGGGCCTTGTTCATTGTGTTAAGCAGGTTGGACTTCCTTTGAGAGTAATGGGGTACCAACAAAAGATTCAAGAAGAGCAATATCATCAAAATTTTAGTGTCAAAATATCTTCCTGGCCAGTGCAATAAATCAATCTGGAGAAAATTGTGTTTGAAGTATTTAGAGAATGTCCAGACTCCATAAGAAATTGAGTTTATTGGTCCAGAGCTCAGCAGAAAGATTTAGGTTGATATGGATTCTTCAACCTACTCAGAATCACTAAAACCTTAGAAGTAAATGAGATACACAGGGATCAGTCAAGGAAATAAAAAGACCAATGCAGAAATCTGAGGATCACCAGCATTCAGACCTCATTGTTAATGTATTAACTGATAGCACTGGCAATAACATATTTTATAGTACAGATGGGGCCTCCCTGCAATCAGTCTAAATTAGTGAATCTTCCAACATCAAGTTCACTTAATTGATTTGTGTGGTCTCTCTGTTTCAGACAATGTTTTGGAATAGCAGTTTTCGATCAGGGGACATTTAACAATGTTTGGAGACATTTTGGTTGCCACAACTTAGTGGGGGATGCTACCTGAATCTAGTAGGTAGAGGTCAGAGATCTGTTAACCATCCTACAATGCACAAGACAGACTCACACAAAAAGGCTTATCCGGCCCCAAATGTCATTAGTACCAAGATTGAGAAACCCTGTTCTAGAACAACATTGACCACTGTTAGACCCCCTGGTCTATGGACACTGATAACTTCTGTGCTTTCTTCCTGTCAGGGGATACCAGTCTCTAAGGCAAACATCAAAGAAGTCTCAAGTTCACTGTTAATATCCTATAACTGAATGAAACTAAAATCTGAAAATACCGAGTTGTACAGATTTGGGGTGATGCAGGTACTAGAGCTTTTACCTTGGACTTAAATGTGGGAACACCAATCAAACAGTTTCAGAGGCAGTGGTGCATGACTTCCATAATGCCATGAATATAAACCAAATAAAGTTATGTGAGAAATAGGTACTATCAGACCAAGAGGTACTTAATATTTTATGAAGAGAATGGTCTTTCAAGTCTTGGAAAAAATGGTCTACTATTTATTGATGATTTTGTTTCTGTTAATGGGATAAGTGGGGATCATGTGATCAAAGGCTTATAGAGGTGCTGAGAGTCTCATTTTCTGGCTATACTGACGCAGTGCTGTGCTGTCCAAAGGAGAGAGAGATGATGTAAGATTTGCCTAGAGATGAGCCCCTCCTCTGACTCAAAACCAGGGCTGGGCACTGGGACCCAACCAGAACAAAGGACCTTGTTTGATCCAAAGTTTCATTTAGCCTGGGGTTCTGATCAGGATGAGCACATGTAGCAAACTGGTAAGACATCAAAGAGCCTCCTAAGAGAGGTGAGAGAGAGTGGGAGAGAAGAAGAGAAATGAGGGAGAGAGGGCACGAGATATCCATGTAAAATCTGAGAAGCACCGAGTTTGTCCTTGGTTGAGTGTAAAGTGGTGATGTATTCAGGGAAAGGTGACTACTATCAGACAGCCTTCCCACTCAGCCCTTCAGGTTCATACCTAAAATCTATGGCACCTCCAGAAAAGCTATTTCACTAAAAACTCTGTTAACTGGTTGATGGAAAGAGGCTTTGGTACAGTAGGAGCACATGACACAGATTGAGGGAGAGACACTCCCTCCCACTTTGCCCAAAACAGCATGGCACCTCTCAGTAGATACCAAGGCCCTGTTCAGTCTCCTCCAACATCTATCTTCTCTCTCTCTCAGCAAATGACTCCCCAATTTGACTCAAGCAATCAGATGGGAACACCTTCAACTCTCCTCTACCAAACTCAGAAATTCACCTGGTTTCCTTCTATACACCTCTTATCAAGAGAGGACTCCTCTTCTATATGAGGCAGACTCCTGAAGAATTGTTCTAGAATCCAGGCACCTGCTTCCTCCTCAGAGATCATGCTGTATCAATTACTCTTTCTGCTATCTCTGTCCTGTCAGCATTTGAGCATGCTAAATTGTCCTTCAGATTTACTTTAAAAAGAAGAAAGAAGACTCCTTCCAGCCACCATATCCTCCAATTAATATCCTATAAACTTTCATCTCTGGCCATGTTGACTTCAAAATAATTTATTACAATATTTCAAATATACAGAAATATCTGTGTACCTACTACCCAGATTGAATAAATCTTAAATTTGTACGTATTTGTTTCAGATATATTTGTATTTCCAAAATAGAACATTATAGTTACAACTGAAATTCTCTTTCTCTCTCTGATCTCTGCTAGCAGGTAACCACAACCCTTAAATTGGTGTGTACGTTATTCGTGAATGCTTCATACTTGTACTATATGGGTATGCAGCCAAATGTAATGTAAAGTCTTACTTGCAAACTCTCAAACTTTAATTAAAAGGTATAGTAACACATGGATTATTCTGTAATTTGCTTTCACATAAACTGTTTTTGAGATGTTACCATGTTGACTCCATGCTCTCCTTATTTCTATGCTATTGCTGGCGTGTATGACATCTTTTTTTTATAACCTCATGACATATTCTAATTATTGTTTTATGCCACCAGAATTTTTGAAATTCACCTACTTATTTATCCCATCCCCTACTCATGATTTTTCCCTTCATATCATATTTTCCCATTTGTGATTGCAGTCTTGTCTAAAGTGCAATCTTTAATTAGAGAGAAAGCTGTGGGGAAATGTGCTGTTTTCATTTGAAAATATCAATATTTTACTATCATTCTAGAAATATAATTTTGCTGGGTATACAATTCCAGGTATATAATTCCAGATTTTTCTCTCAGCACTGTGAAGATATTACTCTGTAGTCTTTTGGATTCCATATTTTAGTGTAGTAGTCTGCTATCAGTTTCATTCTCATTCCTTTCGAAGTTATCCCTTGTCTCTAATCTGGTTCTGTTTAAAATCTTATCTTTGCCTTTGGTGTTTCCTTATGAAGTGCAGGACATGTTTGTTTTTAATTCTGTTTTTGTAGGAATTCACAAAGCTGCAGGATGGCTTCCTTTATCTCTTCTGGAAAATTCTTGATCATTGACTACTCAAATGTTGCTTCTGCTTCATCCTCCCTCTCTTCTTTGCAATTTCTCATTTAATGTAATCTCTTAATTTCCCTTAACTCTGTCAGATTTTTCATTTCTTTGATTCTGTTTTATTCTGGAAAATTTTTTTCAGATCTATCTGAAGTTCACTAATTCTCTTTTTTAACTGTGACTAATCTACTGGTAAACTCATTCATTGTACTTTTTTATGCCAATCATTATATTTTGATATTTACAGTCCTTTTGTTAATATAATCCATTCTGTTTTATAGTCTTTTACTATTTGTTTGCATTTTAGTCTTTTCTGCTTCTTGAAGCGCATTGAACATACTTATTTTATGTTGGGTGTTTCTAACTCCACTATCTGAAATCTTTTCAGGTCAAACACTTATATTTCTGCTGGTTATTCATTATGCCTCATTTCCTTATATGTGTATATATGTATGTGTTACAATATAGGCTGTATTTCCAGAACTTTATCTGTTGAGGTTATTTGAGACCTGGTTTGAAAGCCTGATCCCCAGAGAGCATTTGAATTTGCTTCTGCCACATGCCTGGGTGAATCTACCAGCCAGAATAAATTTAAACTAAATTCTTGGCCAAATATTTTTTTGGACTATTTGGGTGCTTTGATTTTGGACTGCAAACCTACACAAGGGTTGGTGTGTTGTTATAAATTTAAGAAGAGTTTCTTTTTTTCTTTATTCCCTTTACCTACTCAGCTCCAAAGTTTGAGATGGGCAATTTTCCTTACAGTTCCCTGGTGAGGTGGTTGGTGATAAAATGGGTGGTTTATTTCTAGTTTACACTTACTGGACAGGGTGGCCATTTGGGATATCAACTTTAAGTGGGGGCAGAGGAAGCGTGAGGGAAAGCATTCTTACTAGACTCTCTACTTTGGACAGGCCCTGGAAATAACTGTGTAGAGCCACAAAATCCAAGATTCAAGGCCACCCAATTTGGCAAATGCACTTAAGGTGAAAACTGGCTGGGGCGCCTGGGTGGCTCAGTCGTTGCGCGTCTGCCTTCGGCTCAGGTCATGATCCCAGGGTCCTGGGATCGAGCCCCGCATCGGGCTCTCTGCTCGGCGGGAAGCCTGCTTCTCCCTCTCCCACTCCCCCTGCTTGTGTTCCCTCTTTCGCTGTGTTTCTCTCTGTCAAATAAATAAAATCTTCAAAAAAAAAAAAACTGGCTTATATGCTTTTACTCCTGGGTACCTGATTTTATTTAGTTTTTGACCTCCGACTATTCCCAACCAATGTGCCAATTCAGTGATTCTTTTTCCAATATTATATATCTAGTGTTCCAGCAGGAGGATTTGACAGGGTCCCCAGCCTGTCATTCTGCTGGAATTGCAGGTCTCACCCATTCTTTGTATAAGCAATGGTATTTCTAATGTTCACATTCATTCAAGTCCCTCTCCTGTTTAAAACCTGTCATGGGCTCCATATCACCCTAAGGATAAATGTACAGCCTTAGCATGGTTTATAAGCCCCTCCATCCTGCCTCTGCAATATCTCCAGACTCCTTTTTTATCAGTCATCCCCAAGCATCCTCTTTTTACTGAAGCTGAATTACAATACTTTCAGTCATCACAAAACCCCATGCCCTTTCCCTCTCTAAGTTTCTAAATGCACTGCCACTCATTCTTCTTCTTTCCTTTTCTTCCAGGTCCCACCTTTTCTTACCTAACTCTTATTTGCCTTCAGATTTTAGTCTAAATGTTACTTTTTCTAGAGAGGAGTCTAGACACAGAGTCCTGCCTCTTTGTTCCTACTTTATCTATCATGATGTATTTGCATGTTTGCAGGTCTGTGTTCCCTGAGGTCCAAGATTTGTGCCTTGCATTCCCCATGCTGGAACCCAACAGTGCAGTGCCTACCACCCAGCTGCAATGCTGATTCTTTGAAATTAGCTCTTTTTGGAAGACTGTTCTGGAGCTCTGGTTATCACCATCATGATTCCTGTCAGGAAATGGTGGTAGACAGAGCAAAAAATGGCTGTGGACCCTCCTTGCTATAGAAGTGACCATCAGAAGCAGAGTCTAGGTGCCAGGTGGACAGATGTCCAGGGGCCTCAGTGACCAAGCTCAACAAACACAGCACCCTGGTGGGTATAGTGGATCCAGCCAAGGGAGTCTGGAGTAGAAGGTGATGCAAATGGCAGATAGCTCTGAACAGCTGAATACTCATTTGTGAGCAAGGATGAACTACCCCCAGAACCTCCCAGAAATCCCGAGAGACCTTTTGCAGAAGATTAGAGTGCTGAGGTAGCAGCAGAGTCAAATGTGTGTAATGAAGCATGTCGTTCCATTGTATCTGCAGGCAAGTGAGGCCTAGGGAAACCCACTTTATACTCAGAGAGACTGCCTCTCAGTGAGCTTACTAACTAGTGGAAAAAAGAGCAAATTAACAAAGCATTAATTTCACAAGATGAGAACTCTATAAAGGGGCACCTGGGTGGCTCAGTTTGTTAAGTGTCTGCCTTCGGCTCAGGTCATGATCTCAGGGTCCTGGGATAGAGCCCTGAGTTGAGCTCCCTGCTCAGCAGGGAGTCTGCTTCTCCCTCTCCTTCTGCCTCCCCGCTGTTCATGTTCTGTCTCTCTCTCTCTCTCTCAAATACATAAATAAAATCTTAAAAAAAAAAACAACCCTAAACTACCTGCATTAACATAAAGGAGACTCCTCTTACTAAGGAGAAAGGACCAAACATAATTGCTAGTTCTCCTAGTGTCCCTGCACACAAAAAGTCCAAAGTGTGGCAGAAAATCAGCATGGCATAGGTGGAATGGATAGCTTCCCATACATTTACCCTCATGATATATGCTTGCTTTAACATTCAGATTATTTTATTTTCTAATCTTCAACTGGGCCATGTTTCTTCTCAGCTAGAGAAATACATGCCTGGAGTTTTGGTGATGAGGAAGGGAGTAGTGAGAGCAAAGTCTAGGAATCATGAGGCCAATCAAAGGGCTTTGTATGTCAACCAGGTTTCTAGACTCTTACTGAGGGCAAAGCAAAATCCTCCTATAATTAAGTTCCCTAGAGTTTTTGTCAAGTTCTAAAGTCAGTGGTCTCTGATAGAGCCCCCAGACTCATTATATGATGTCCAAGAAGATAATGATTAAACCAGGATAAGGATAGAGCGATGGCCTGTGTCCTGTCTAAAGGGGGTAGAGCTTCCCACTCTATGGAATTTTGAGCCTAGTTTTATCAGATTTTCTGGTTTTCTAAGAACCCCCCCAAAAAATCCCTAAATTTTTAAACATTGACTCAAAATCTTTAACTCTTTGAGGAAAGATAGAACATTCTGCATTCATTAGATTGTGACTTCCACTCAATATACCAAGACATGATTATCCTGAGCAAACTGAGCTGGGACCCCCCAGTCTAGTGCTCTTTGAAGAAGAATGCTTTCATTGCTAAATCCCTTCTTTCCTCTCACCAGTCCCTTGGTCATTTTGTGAAGTCAGTAGGTGTGAACTGTGTCTATTGAATTGTCCCCAAGTGGGCCCAGGGGATCACAGTGCACCCCTTGTTATAGAGTCTCTTAGGAGAGGCACAGAGAACAAAATGGATAAAGGAACCAGCTGTTTCTAAGAATAGAACCACCATATCCCAATGGACCTGTGGAAATTCCGGAGAAAGTATGAATAGAGACAAGATAAAGCCATCTGCATAATCATGATGCTGCATTCATCCTAACCAGGTACATGCCCTTGAACCGCAGATGCTGAGCATGGCATCTGTTTACAAATTAGGCAATTGGAGATGGCTAAAAGTATGCATCTCTTTTACTACTTCCTTCAGTATGTATAATATTAGCAAAATGTCTCAATGGCTGGTAAATCATCTTTAATTCCTTTGGAACTCATTGTAGTAATATTAACCATGATGGATTCTTGTGGTATTTAAAGAACTAGATTGTCAATTAGCTTTTATGAGATACATCACAGTCATCAGCCTTGTATCAGGCCTCCTTTTCAAAGAAGCCAGTTATTAAAATGTACAATAATTTGCTTTTATTATAATCTATCTAAAAGCCAAAGCTAGTTTCCAAAATAATTTAAAGTTTTAAGTTGCAATCTAAGAGACCTTTTCTTCAAAATGACTGCATCATATAGTGTCACCATTCTTGGTTAATTATTTTGCAGAGTGTGAATTTTAGTTAATCGTTTCTTGCAAGGACCAAATAACCTAGGTGCTTCCTAACAGCCTCTCTGGGAATAACTACTGTCCTTTCAGAAGCTAATTAATCAAGCTATGCTCGTAAAAACTTAAGTAACTGCCCACCAGGGTGGGAGTCCCCTGAGGCCTCCCCACTCCTGGAAATCACTTGCCCATAGTGTTGACCTTGGCAGAGAGAAAGGGCAGTGAGTCAACTTTGACTTGGCACAGCACCCACCAGGGACCTTCCATGCTATCCAGCATGGTCATCTGCTCAAGATAACCTGAAATTTTAAAGCCTCATCCTCACTGCAGGTGCCGTTCAGAACTTACCCAGTGTTACTTATAGTTTGAGTTGAAGATAGATGGGCTCTGGTGGAAACATGAGAAGATGAGGAACAGCCCAGTTCTGTTTTGAATTCAGTAAATAGCTATGTTTATTTAATCAGCATTTGCCAAGAACTTGGAGAAAATTAAATCAAGGAAATACTGCCCCTGCCCTTCATGAACCTATGGGTCCATGGTACAGACAGGTACATCCAAGCCAATGGCAAGATAAGGCAAAGTTTGCAACTCTGCCCTGGGCAGCTTCATGAAAGTTCCCACCTCTACCATCAAATTTATCACATTGAACTGCAATTCATAGAATCTCATCTTTCTCTCCCAGTAGCCTGTAAATTCCCTCAAGGCAGGAACCATTCATCTCTGTATCTGCAGCACCTTACACAATGCCAGATTCATATTTGTTTAATGAACAAATTAATATAACAACAACAAATAACATTTAATGAGCAAGTCCTAGGTTGGATACTTTACAAATATCTCATATAATTCCTCCAAAAATCCTACAAGGGAAACTCAAGGAAACTATTATACTTCCTGTTTTACTGATAAGAAAATTGAGATTTGGAGAAACCAGAGTAATTTGCCCAAAGTCCACAGCTGTTAAGTGGCAGAATTGGCATGAGATCCTCAGTCTAGCTCCTTGGTTTATATTTTTGACCATTATTCATTACTATTTCAATAAAAATTGCAGCAAGTTTTTGAAAAGTCACACACACACACACATGCACAAAAGAGAGTGATCCATTTCAAACTAAGGTAGGAGGGAGACTGCAAACTGTGCCATAGATTATGGAAGATTTCCTGGGGGCGATGGCCCCTGAGCTGATCCTTCAAGTGTGGGAGTGCTTTACTCAGCATTCCCATCTGGAGAAGGGTCATGCAGAAGGCAGGGAAGGAGAAGCTCAGTATTGGTGTGAGGACTGGATAGACTGGCTACACCTCAGAGGCAACTCCTAGAATCACTGTGGTTGGTGTGATAGAGAGCTCAAAGAAGCAGCCCCACTGACACTAATATGACTCACTCACCAGCCCACTGACATTAACTCAAAGGTAGCACAAGTTGAATGAGTGCACAAAATGATCCTCTTCCTCAGTGCTCCCCTGTGTGCATGTAGACACACACACACACACGCACACACAAACACACACACGCTGTGACAGCTATAGGGAGGGGAAAAAGCTCAGTGGTCAACAGCCTCTGGCTAGGGGAGATAACATTTCAGGCCTGATTTAAACCACCATGTGTCCACAATTCTTGTTGATGGGCATCTCACAGTGAATGTTCTAGGCTTGGCTTTATCAAGTCTCTTCCAGCCACAGCTGGAATTATGGGTCAATGTTGAGGGAGGAGGAAAGGGCAGGGAAGGAATTATCAGTAAAGGTGTGTAAATGGGACAGGTCCAGTGACCAGAGCATCTGCGAATTATTTATCAGTTTGTTTACATAGCCACAATTCATTCTCTTGGATGCCCTAGGTAGGAAAAATCTGCTAGAGGGTTGAATTTGAAGTATATTACATGAGCTAAACACAAATAAGTAACTCAGTTATGGGGGGGGAGCCCCCTCTGACCCATCATTTTGCCAAAATGAACTCCTCATGGTTGAGTGGCACTCCCCACCTTTCCTAAGATTAGTTTGAGCTGGCTCTGGAATATTTATTGAGGAGACTTTTCATTATAAAGCAGCCAAGTACCAGTTACTTAAAATATATGCAAGTTTTTAAAGTCTACATTCAAGGTTTAAAACCTTTTTGCTTATGAAAAATGTCCTACCTGGCCTCTCCCTGTCTCATTTGGGAGATTAAATGGTAGCTGTATAGTTGAACTGCAATTTGCTTGGCTCTGAAGAAGCCATTATCATTGAAATTCAAGACCTTTGATCTAAGGTGTCTTGGAGAACTATTGTATGCTATATACTATACATTAGAGTGCAGAATACAATGCAAAATTAGTCTTTGTAAAGAGTTACAGGAGAAAGCCTTGTATGAAACAAAATATGGTTGTCATAACAACTGATCTGCATGGGTTGTATGTCACCCAGGAAGTCTGAAGTGTGGATTACCCCAATCACAGGACCAACTGGAGATAGTCAAGACTACAGCAGGTAGGATATTTTCTTCTCCTATTAAGGTGATTTTTCCTCTTGAGTGAAATGCAGGAATGTAACTAAAGCAGAGGTAGACTCAGTCTGGGAATCTTTATAAGGAAAGTAAAAGCCAAAGAAATACTCCAACAGGGAAAGGATCAGGATGGGAAGTGCCCAAGAGAGACAGGATTTTGCAAAAGCAGAGAGCAGAATGTGCAAAGTCATTTCACACCAAACAGTGGCAGGAAAGTTTCTAAGCAGAACAGGAGGGGGAAAAAAAGAGAGAGAGAAAGGAAAGGAAAGAAGAAAAAAAAGAAAGAAAGAAAGAAAGAAGAAAGAAAGAAAGAAAGAAAGAAAGAAAACAGAGCAGAGGCTTCACTAGAGATTTTTGCCCCATAAAGTTATGCCATTCTGATTTCAAGAGGTGTCAAAAAGTTGTAACTAAGGTTCTGCTCTTTTTTACAATACTATGATGCTATTCAGATCTATTCATTAAGTAATATACTACTCTGAGAATATCAAGTGTATGCCTAAAACTATGCCTGTCACCATAGGGTGTAATTCAGCAGACCGCCTTCAATAGAGTCACCAAAGCTTGTTAGAAATACAGGCCTGAGCTCTTCCATAGATCTACTTAGTCAAAATCCCTAGGGATTTGGCCTGGGAATATAAACTTTAAAAAGAATATCCCCAAGTGATTCTTAGATACACTAAAGTTTGAGAAGCACTACAATACTGGACAACAAAGCAAATTTAAGGTATGGTCCCTGAAATCTAGAAGCATATAGTCTGAGAAATTTATATAATGCCTAATGGACTTGTGGGTGCTACAGGACCTTAAAGACAATTACAATTCAAAAAATCCTTCAGGCAACATTCCTTGATCTTACCTCCCTCTTCCAGGCAAGTGTGTCTTTCATTTTATTTTTAACTTTCAGATGACATTGTCTATTTTCTACTTAGCATTTATTTATTTGTGTGCCTATAACTTAAGTTCCTTGAGAACAGGAGCCATGCCTGATTTATCTCTCTAATTCATGAGTGCTTGCATGGATAATGCATGCATGAGTGGAGGGAAGATGGGAAGAACTACAAGGGCACAGTAATTAAGAATGGCTTCCTAAAGGAGAAAATTCTTGATGTAAAAACAGGATTTTACTAAGCACAAAGAAGAGGGAAGGGCATGGGCAAGTATGGGAAATAACATAAACAAAATAACAGAGGCAAAGAAAGAGTATTGCATATGCTTAAATCCAAATTTATTAAATGCTCAGAGTAATAATATAGTTTCAAAAACATTCTAATTTAAAAATCCCATTTAAAAAATACCATTTAAAATTGCATTTCAAAATATAAAACACTTAGGGATAAATCTAACAAATATGCACAAGACTTCTATACTGAAAATTATAAAACACTGCTGAGAGAAATTAACAAAAGTCCCAAATAAATAGAGAGATATACCATTTTCATGGACTGGAAAACTTAATATTGTTAAGGTGTCAATTCTCCCTAAATTGATCTATAGATTCAATGCAATACCAAATAACATCCCAACAGACTTTTTTTTGGGGGGGTGGTAATTTTAAATTTTATTTGGAACTGCAAAGGACCAAGAATAACAAATAATCCTGAAAAAGTAGAACAAAGCTAGATGATCTACTCAATCTGACTTTAAGCTTTATTATAAAGCTATGATACTCTATATAGGAAACCCAAAAGTCTCCATCAAAAAAACTGCTAGAACTAGTCAATGAATTCAGTAAAGTTGCAGGGTACAAAATCTATCTTCAGCAATCTGTTGCATTTCTATACACCAGTAATGAAGCAGCAGAAAGAGAAATAAAGGAATCAATCCCATCTACAATAGCACCAAAACCAAGATACCTAGGAATAAGCTTAACCAAAGAGGTGAATGACCTGTACTCTGAAACTATAAAACACTGATGAAAGATGACACAAAGAAATGGAAAGGCATTCCATGCTCATGGGTTGGAAGAACAAATACTGTTAAAATGTCTATACTATCCAAAGCAATCTACACATTTGATGCAATCCCTATCAAAATACTAATAGCATTTTTCACAGAACTCAAACAAAACAATTCTAAAATTTGTATGGATTCACAAAAGAACCCAAATAGCCAAAGCAAACTTGAAAAAGAAAAGCAAAGCTGGAGGCATCACAATTCCAGACCTCAAAAGCTATATTACAAAGCTGTAGTAATCAAAACAGTATGATACTTGCACAGAAACAGACACATAGATCAATAGAACAGAATAGAAAACCTGGAAATGAACCCATAACTCTACGATTAATTACTCTTCAATAAAGTAGGAAAGAATATCCAATGGGAAAAGACAGTCTCTTCAACAAATGGTTTTGGGAAAACTGAACAGCCACATGCAGAAGAAGAAACTGGACCACTTTTTTTTTCATCATACACAAAAATAAATTCAAAATAGATTAAAGACTTAAATGTGAGATTTGAAACCATAAAAATCCAGAAGAGACCACAAGCAGTAACCTCTTTGACATTGGCCATAGCAACTTCTTTCTAATTATGTCTCCTGAGGCAAGGGAAATAAAAACAAAAATAAACTATTGGGACTATATCAAAATAAAAAGTTTCTGTAAAGGAAATGAAACAATCAATGAAACTAAAAAGCAACCTACAGAATGGGAGAAGATATTTGCAAATGACATAGCTGACAAAGGGTTAGTATCCAAATATATATAAAGACATTATAAAACCCAACACCCCCAAAATGAATAATCCAATTAAAAATGGGCAGATGACATCAATAGACATTTTGCCAAAGAAGACATACAGATGGCTAACAGACACATGAGAAGATGTTCAACGTCACTCATCATCAGGGAAATACAAATCAAAACTGCAATGAGATATCACCTTTCACCTGTCAGAATGGCCAAAATCAACAACACAAAGAAACTACAAGTGTTGGCAAGGATGTGTGGGAATGCAAACTGGTGCATCCACTCTGGAAAACAGTATGGAGTTTCCTCAAAAAGTTAAAAATAGAATTACCCTATGACCCAGCAATTGCACTACTAGGAATTTACCCAAGGAACACAAAAATACTAATTCAAAGGGACACCTGCACCCTGATGTTTATAGCAGCATTATCTACAATAACCAAATTATGAAAACAGCCCAAATGGTCATTGACTGATGAATGAATAAAGAAGATGTGGTACATATACAATGGAATATTACTCAGCCATAAAAAAGAATGAAATCTTGCCATTTGCAATGATGTGAATGGAGAGAATATTATACTAAGTGAAATAAGTCAGTCAGAGAAAGACAAATACCTTATGATTTCATTCATATGTGGAATTTAAGAAACAAAACAAACAAACATAAGGGGAGAAAAAGAAAGGCAAACCAAGAAATAGACTCTTAACTATAGAGAACAAACTAATAGTTACTGGAGGGAAGGTGGGGCAGGGGGATGGGTTAAATAGGGATGGGATTAAGGAGTGCACTTGCTGTGATGAGCACCAGGTTTTGTATGTAAGTGACGAATCACTATATTCTACACCTGAAACTAATATTACACTGTATGTTAACTAACTGGAATTTAAATTAAAACTAAAAAAATAAAATAAAATTTAATGTGTTTTTGGTGACAGGATAGACAGATCAATGGAACATAACTGAAAGTCGAAAATAGGTCCTTATGTATAAAATTAAATTATTTTATTTATTTACTTTTAAAGATTTTATTTATTTATTTGAGAAAGACAGAATGAGAGAGAGAGAGCACATGAGAGGGGGGAGGGTCAGAGGGAGAAGCAGACTCCCCGCTGAGCACGGAGCCCAATGTAGGACTCTATCCTGGGACTCCAGGATCATGACCTTAGCTGAAGGCAGTCGCTTAACCAACTGAGCCACCCAGGCACCCCTAAAATTAAATTATTTTTGACAAAGATGCCAAGCAATTCAATGGGAAAAAGAAAATTTCTTTAACAAGTTTTCTAAAATAACTGTATATCCATATTAAAAAAAAGGAAAAAAGATTCATGAGTGTTATCCTATACCACACACACAAATTAATTCAAAGTAAATCTTATACTTAAGACAAAAACTATAATGCTTCCAAGAGGGAGAATATCTCCATGACCTTGGCATAGGCAAAGATTCTTAGCATACAAAAAGCACTAACCAGGGGCGCCTGGGTGGCTCAGTCGTTAAGTGTCTGCCTTTGGCTCAGGTCATGATCCCAGGGTCCTGGGATCAAGCCCTGTATCAGGCTCCCTGCTCCACAGGAAGCCTTCTTCTCCTTCTCCCACTCCCCCTGCTTGTGTTCCCTCTCTCGCTGTGTCTCTCTCTGTCAAATAAATAAATAAAATCTTAAAAAAAAAATAAGCACAATATATCTATCTGACTATATATATATATACACACACATATATATTATATTATACATAAATAATATATATTATACATACATGATATATATTATACACATATATTATAAATATATTACATATATTATATACATGTATCTTCTACATATTATTATACATATAGATATATATTATGTATATATTATACATATATTATATATATTATATACATGTATCTTCTACAACTCAATTATAAAAGAACAAATAACCCAGTTCTTTTTAAAAAAGCAAAAATATATAAACAGATGTATCACAAATGAAGATATACAAATGGCTAATAACCACATAAAAAATGCTCAACATTATTAGTTGCCAGAGTGATGAAAATTAAAACTATATTAATTTAGGGGCACATGGGTGGTGAAGTCATTTAAGCATCCAACTCTTGGCTTCAGCTCAGGTCATGATCTCAGGGTTGTGAGATTGATCCCCACATTGGGCTCTGTGCTCAGTGCAGAGTCTGTTTGAGATTATCTCTCCCTCTCCCTCTGCCTCTCTCCCTGCTCATGCTCACGCTCTCTCTTTCCCTCTCTAAAATAAATCTTAAAAAAACTACTTTAATTTAAAGCAATGATATACCACTACACACCCCTATGATGGCTAAAATGAATAAGATCAACAGCCCTGAATGTTGGAGAGGATGTGGAGACACCAGAACTCTCATGTTGCAAGTATACATGATACAATTATTTTGAAAACAGTTTGAGAGTTTAACATTTTAAGCAAGTTAAACATATATATTATGACCCAAAATTTCACACCAAGGTCTTTATCCAAGAGAAATGAAAATATATGTCAAATGAAATATATGTCAAATGAAAATATAAGCCTTGTGAACAGTGTTCATAGGAACTTTATTCATAATAACCCCAAATGGTAAACAGTCCATCACAAGGAGAATGAATAAACTATGGCAGATTCATATAATGGACCATTACTCAGCAAGAAAAGATAAAATAACAACAACAACAACAGCAACAAAAACCTAACGCATGGGGTGCCTGGGTGGCTCAGTTGGTTGAGTGACTGCATTCGGCTCGGGTCATGATCCTGGAGTCCCTGGATCGAGTCCCGCATCGGGCTCTCTGCTTGGCGGGGAGCCTGCTTCTCCCTCTGACCCTCCCCCCTCTCATGTGCTGTCTCTCTCTCATTCTCTCTCTCTCAAATAAATAAATAAAATCTTAAAAAAAATAAATAAAATGTTTAAAAAAAAAAAAAAAAAAAAAAAAAACCTAA
>NC_058418.1:21746882-21793839 GCF_002201575.2 Neomonachus schauinslandi | reverse complement strand
TTTAAAAAAAAAAAAAAAAAAAAAAAAAAACCTAACGCATGCTATCAATGTGGATATCTCAAAAATATTACACTGATGAAAGAAGCCAGACACACACACGTACATACTATTTGGTTTTATTTATGTGAATTTCTAGACTTGGCAAAACTAGAGTCAAAAAGAAATCAAATCAGTGATTTGTCAGGAAGAGACTGAGTGGAAAGGGGCACAAGAGAACTGGCTGGGGTGATGGTAATGTCTGTGCCTAAAAATGGGTGTGGATTACATGAGTACAGGCATTCATCAAAAACAGTTCACATGAGAGACGATGGACTCTGAGAAACAAACTAAGGGTTCTAGAGGGGAGGGGGATGGGAGGATGGGTTAGCCTGGTGGTGGGTATTGAGGAGGGCACATTCTGCATGGAGCACTGGGTGTTATGCACAAACAATGAATCATGGAACGCTACATCTAAAACTAATGATGTAATGTATGGGGATTAACATAAGAATAAAAAAAAACCAGTTCAAACCATATGCTTAAGATCTGAGTATTTTGTGTTTGTAAATTATATCTCAGTTTTTTTTAATCCATAATTTCTACATTGTTCAGGACAAATTAGGCTATGTTGTAGCAACATACAACCTCTAACTCTTAATGGCTTAACACAGCTAATGTTTATTTCTTGCTTAGAGTGCACTGCAAATCTGGGTAGCTCTCTTTCAATATTGCGTCTCTGCACCTTACCATGGAGCCTCCTCTAGCTTCCTTGACAAGAGAGAGTTTGGTGAGTCATGCAGAGGATTTAAACTACCTCAGCCCAGACAGGGCGTAAGTCACTTCCCCTCACATCCTATTGGCCAGGATCTAAATGGCCCTGGCTAAAAGCAAAGGACTGGGGAGTGTAGACTCCCACATACCCATGAAAGAAAGAAATACCAAATATTGAACACTAGAAATGCCTGCCCCAGCCCTGTCCTCAGGGCTCTTCCATTTTAGGAAAGAAGAATAAAATTTAACTTTCCATATTACAATTACAATTATTACAATTTTATTCCTGTGCCCAAATCTGGTCTTAGGAAATGAGATGCCCATATTTTCACAAAGGAAGATTCAATAAGTGATTCATTCATTCCCCTTCTGCAAACATGGTTGAGCCAATACTTCCTGGTAGACAAAAGTGAAGAACTCTGTGAAAATGAAACAACAATAACAACAAAAATGAATTTGTGAAATTAACTGAAGGAATCAGAGCAGATACCTACCCAGGAGACACCTGGTTCATAGCACCGCTGAGGTAACTCTAAGGGACATGGAATGACAAGTGACTGACAAACTAATCTGGTCCAAAATAAATTATGATTGGGAATAATGGCCATGCTGTGCTCATCCTTCTGTGGAGAAATCAGACATTATAAAAGAAAAAAGGGGATGTTTCTCTGGTCCAAAGTGACAGTTTGATGCTTGTCAAAAATCATCTTCATATTCCTAAGACTTTCTGATTTTGTAGGCGCCCTGGAGAAAGGTTCACTGTAGCACACACCCAGAGAAAAAGGGAAAGACAAAGCCTGTTTTGCAATTCCCTTTTCTGTTTGAAATTTGCACGAAAGGTCTTGAGCACTATAACAATTAGAAGAGGAAAAAACATTTGGCAGATCAAATAGGTGAGATGTCAGGGACTCTTTTTTAAATGTCTGGGAAACACTGCTGATTAATTTTGGCTGAGACTTGAAAAAAAAAAAAAGCAGGCACATTTTCTAAACCAACATGTGGAATTTTCTGATCAGGTAAGCACCTTTAAAGTTCAGTTTTGCCAAGAACAGTCAGAAATTAGATTGTGTAACTGTTCCCACAAATTGCTCAAAGGTTACCTCTTGTCCAGTAGACAGGGACTGAGGTTGCATAATAGCTGAAGCCCTGCTCAGAGAGGGAATACACAGAATGCTAATATCTCAGAAGAATTTCCATCCACTGGGGAAGAGAGATGTAGCCTGATTGCAGGATGGGTTAAGAATGTGTAGCATATAGACATATCATCAGTGTTGTTGATCTAGTGCCTTGTCTCCACTTATTCTGGAAAATTGCAGGAGAATGATTGCAGGGTACCAAAGAAAGGCTGTCAGCTGTGAATCTGGTGATTGGCATGCCTTGTTTAAATGTGTTCAACCAAAACCAAGCTGGAATGGCCAGGCCTACCTTTCCACTGTTGGATGCTGTAATTGGCATAGCCTACTTAGGCTTTTTTTTTTTTTTTTAAAGATTTTATTTATTTATTTGAGACAGAGAGAATGAGAGACAGAGAGCATGAGAGGGAGGAGGATCAGAGGGAGAAGCAGACTCCCTGCCGAGCAGGGAGCCCGATGCGGGACTCGATCCCGGGACTCCAGGATCATGACCTGAGCCGAAGGCAGTCGCTTAACCAACTGAGCCACCCAGGCGCCCCTTAGGCTTTTGACTAATATACAGGGTCAGGACTATTTCTGTTCTAAGTGAAAGATAATCCAACTCAAACTGTCTTATGGGGAAAAAGAGAATTTATCTAATTCACATATCTGAAAAGTACAGGCATAGAGTGTCATCTATAGCTATATCCAAGCCCTCAAATGATTTACACTCATTCTCTTCAAATTTTGTCTCTAGTCTCTTCTGTACTGTTTTAATGTCAGCTCTCCCTGATGTCAATATAATGCCAATCCCCCATCTACATCTTTATGGTTTCTAGTCTGATAAATACCTAGAAGTTTATTTTCCAGTAGCTTCTGCACACATTCATGCTCTTGGGCCAATATCTCCATCTTGATATAATGAAACAATCGCTGTAGCCAGGAGACATAATTATGTTGATTGGCTAGGTTTGACTTGCATGGTAACCCCTAAACCAATCACCTATGACTACTAAGATTTGGTAGTAGTCTGTCTGGTTCAACCAGAGTCACATGTTCCACCTCTGAACTGATGGAACCCCTCCTGAACCCCATGCCCTATGAGAATGGGGGAGAGAAATAGTTCCCCATAGGAAATTCTAGGTACTTATCAGAAGAAGCAAAAATGGACGCTGGGTAGAACAAAAAATAATTAAAAATGGTATCCACTATAACTGAAACAATCAATATATTTTAATATTATATAATGGAGACACTTTTATAGAAATTAAGAGTAGGTCCCATGCCTAATTCAGAATATTGTAGATTTTGAGGATTGGGAGGAACATCAGAGGTCATAAAACCAATTCCAAATTCTGACAAGTTGCAGCCAAATTTTTAACTTGGTAAGTGATGAAAGAGTATATGAAGGAGTGCCTGGCTGGCTCAGTTGGTGGAGTGTGCAACTTTTTTTTTTTTTTAAGATTTTATTTATTCATTTGAGACACAGAGATACAGAGAGAGAGAGAGAGCATGAGCAGTGGGAGAGGCAGAGGGAGAGGGAGAAGCAGACTCCCGGCTGAGCCAGGAGCCTGATGTGGGGCTCGATCCCAGGACCCCGGGATTATGACCTGAGCCGAAGGCAGACGCTTAACCATCTGAGCCACCCAGGCGCCCCGGAGTGTGCAACTCTTGATCTTAGGGTTGTGGGTTTGAGCCCCACACTGGTTATAGAGATTACTTAAAAATCAAATCTTAAAAAGAAAAAAGAGCATATGGCATCCTTGGCAGATTCTGGTGCAGTCTAGGGTTAAAAATATATTTCTTGGGTAAATTAAAGAAGGAATAAAAATATTTACAGAGCTCCTTGGTTCAATCACAGATTTCCTTCTCTCTTAAGGATTTAAAAAAAAAAATAAAAGGCCCTTTAAAAACAATACACTTAGGTCAGTTCTAGCTCTAGTAATGGTACAACAGTCCGATTACTAACCCTTCCACCAATAACAAGTATAAACTTTGGACAAAATATAAGAAAAATAACTGTTTTAAGGCATTAAAGAGCAACAAAAAGCAGGAATAAACTGGAAGAGATATGGCCCTAAAAAAGAAGAAAGTGAACTAGGTGAAATTCACATTACCTCCTCTTCTCAAGAGTCCTACCAAGTTTCCAAGCTCAGAGTATAGCACTCTGGCAGAAAGTAGGTGTCTTGGGGCACCTGGTTGGCTCAGTCAGTTAAGCATCTGCCCTCAGCTCAGGTCATGATCCCAGGGCCCTGGGATGGAACCCAGAGTGGGGCTCCAGCCCAGAGCCAGGCTCCCTGCTCAGCAGGGAATCTGCTTCTCCCTCTTCCTCTGCCCCTCCCCCTCCACTTGTGCTCTTTCACTTTCTCTCTCTCTCAAATAACTAAATAAAATCTTAACAACAACAACAGAAGAAGTGCTGTCTTACCAGGCTGAAGAGTCAGAGGCTGGAGTTGGGAGCTGCCAGACACAACTGAAAATTAAGGTAGGGTAGATTCCCAGAATGAGGTGGATCCCTCATGTCTGTATACAATTGCCTTCAAAATCTTGGATGACTCCTAAACTTCATATGTGTGTGACAGTGCTCCCAAAAACCAAGCATTTAGCAAGAGCTGAGCACAGTTTGGCAGCTCCTGGTGCTGGGGAAACAAGTTTGAATTTCAAGTCCCACCAAATTAGAGGAGCTTGTTCAATACCTTGGGCTATCCACTGAAATCTCAAGAGGACCGTACCTTTTTAAGAATAAAAGCTAAATATTAGGACTAAGGACAATATATCCTAGGAATAAAGAAAAATCTGAAATAGGCATGCTCTAATAAAGAGTTTAAATACTTAAAACCAAGCTTCCACAAGATTATTCCCCAGTAACTTTACATCCTCTTACAATAAAACCTAATAGTTTTCAGAATAGGATTAACAGAATCTAGAGTTTCTATAATTTATCATCTACAAACTTAAATTACAATAAAAAAATTACTAGACATGCAAAGAAGCAGAGAAATGTGACCCATAATCAAAAGAAAAGAATAATTAATAGGGGCAGATCCATAGATGAATCGGTGTTGAATTTAGCAAAGTTATTTATTTATTTATTTATTTATTTATTTATTTATTTATTTATTTATTTGACAGAGAGAGACACAGCAAGAGAGGAAACACAAGCAGGGGGAGAGGGAAAGGGAGAAGCAGGCTTCCTGCAGAGCAGGGAGCCTGATGCAGGGCTCGATCCCAGGACCCTGGGATCATGACCTGAGCTGAAGGCAGATGCTTAATGACTGAGCCACCCAGGCGCCCCTAGCAGATTTTTAAATAGCTACTATAAATATATTTAAATTTACAGGAAGGGGTACTGGGGTGGATTGGTTGGCTAAGCATCTGACACTTGATTTTGGCTCAGGTCAGGATCTCAGGGTTGTGAGATTGAGCCCGGTGTCAGGCTCTGTGCTGGGTGTGGAGCCTACTTGATTCTCTCTCTCCTCTCCCTCTGCCCCTCCCTCCCTCCAGCTCACACACGTGCTCTCTCTCTTTCTCTCATAAACAAACAATATAGACATTAAAGTGAAAAAGTAGCATATTTTAGGAAAGATATGAAAATGCTAAATATTGGCAATATTAGAACTGAAGAAACACAATACCCAAAATGAAAAGTGTATTGCATGGGTTTAATATTCAACTGAACAATTCAGAAGAAAAAAAATCATTAAATTTAAAGACAAACCAGTAGAAATTATCCAAACTGTAACACAGAGAGAAAGGAGGGTTCTTAAAAAAAAATAGTCTTGGGGCACCTGGGTGGCTCAGTCATTAAGTGTCTGCCTTTGGCTCAGGTCATGATCCCAGGACCCTGGGATAGAGCCCTGCATCTGGCTCCCTGCTCAGTGGGAAGCCTGCTTCTCCCTCTCCCACTCCCCCTGCTTGTGTTCCCTCTCTCGTTGTGTCTCTCTCTGTCAAATAAATAAATAAAATCTTTAAAAAAAAATAGTCTCAATAAGCTGTGGACAATTTAAGTGGTCTACCATATTTAGGCACATTATAATCTAACTATTGAAAAACCAAAGGTGAAGAGAAATATTTAAACCAGAAAGAGGAGGGAAACATATATTATGTGCAAGGAAACAACATAACTGCTAACTTCTCATGAGGAATAATGGAGACCAGAGTACACTCGGAAAAATATGCTTATAGTAATGAGGGGGAAAAAGTGTCAACATTGAATTCTATATCTAATGAAACATCCTTCAAAAATGGAGGTAAAACTGAGGGTTGGTGGAGGGGAGGGGGTTTAGGGGAAGGAGTGGTTGGGTGATGGACATTGGAGAGGATTATGTGTTGTGGTGAGTGCTGTGAATTGTGTAAGACTGATGAATCACAGACCTGTACCGCTGAAACAAATAATACATTATATGTTAATTTAAAAAAAGAAAAGAAATGAAGGTAAAATAAAGACATTTACAGATAACAGGAAGGAGGGAAAATTTATTGCCATAGACAAGAAATGCTGAAGAGAAATGATACCAGATGGAAATTTGAATCTACAGAAATGAATTAAAAGCACTGGAAATGATAAACTTATTTTAAAAAACATATAGACAGATATAATCTGGCTGTGTCTTTCAAGCTATTCACCTGCCCATGAATCATGCTTTCTACTGTTACTCTATATCTTGAAAATGGTTGTCTTCCTAGTGTTTCCTAGGTCCACGTCTTCAACTAATAAGGATACAAACTTTGCTTGTATATCTCTCTTCCTGAGAGAATGAAATAAAAACTATTCAAAGATGCCCAGGTACTATGAGATACCACAACTCTTCAAGGACATTATGACATGGACAAGAACCAAAGATAACACACAGAGTAAGGATCTCACTCAGACAACTGTCTGCAGCACACCCATGTCTCAAAGGTGACTCCATGGCCTAAAGGCCTAGAAATAGGAGAAATCACAGGGAGTGAGCCAAACTGTATTTCTCAAGAATTTCTAGTGTGGACTCTTCAGGGTTATCCACTTAACATTCATCATTTACTGAATACCCACTACATGGCAAGCATTGTGATTAGCACTCTATAGGGTGAAGGCCTGAAGCAGTCACAATCTTGTCCTCACAGTCTTATAGGGGAGATATGACCACAGATGAATCTAATATGAGGCAATAATAATAAGATTGATTAAAATAAAGTTATAAGAATGATAGCTAACATGAAGTGAGCCAGGCACTGTGCTAAATGCTTCATATGCATCAACTCATTTACCACACACAACAACCTGCTGAGAGAAGAGTGACTATTATTCTCATTTCCACATATGAGGAAACTGAGGCTCTTGATGTCTCCTAGATAGTATATGCTGGAACTAGAATTTGAACACCAGTACTTAACTCTGAGGCTCAGTTGATAAATGCAACCTCATGGGAGGTGCCAATAGAGAATGGTGGGATTTGAGGATGGAGAATGCTTCCTCCCAGAAGTCATGGAAGTCTCCATGGAGAAGGGGCAAGTAAATGGTCCATGACAATAAAATATGGACTTGTACAGTCTGGCATTCATGAAGAAGGAATAAGATTTCAGGAGTATCAGGTCAAGAAGTGCTGCTGGGCACTGAGGATGTGCTAAGCTTTGAACAAGATGGCTTGGAGCCTCAGGACAGCAACACCTGTGATCCCAAAGGATATCCCAGCCCCATAGTTCACACAAGAGTGGCTAGGCTCCAACTTAATCATGATAAATGAGAATAGAAACCCAGTTAATCTTTTGCTCTGATTGTAACCATTTATGAATAAAAACATGAAGGCATTTTCTCCCCTGCCGTGAAACAAGATTTGTGGAATCCGAATAAACTTGTGGAATGCAAACAGTTTGGCAGAGCCTTTATTCCCAAAAGACATGACTGAAACAAACACATGAAGGAAGAGAAGACTGCAAAGCAAAAGGGAGAAATTTAACCATCACTCTCACTTGTAACAAACACCAGCCAACTGGGTCAGTTGTCCTAATACAAAATCATGCTAACCTCTAACTCATGTTTTCATGTAGACAAATCGAGGAGCCCATGGCCAAAATCATAAGTCATCTGAGATCCTCCTGATATTTCCTAAATAACATCAAGCACCAAGTCCTAGCAATATTGGTAAATTTAAAATAAAATACTTCTTTCTTTCCATATATTTACTGACTCCTCCCTCTTTCTCCATCCCCTCTGCCACTGTGCAGCCTCTATATCTCTGAACACCACAGCCCCCCACATGATTTTCTTGTTTCTTGTTCACTTCCTACTTACTCCATCTTTTCCTTCCACCAGGTTGGCCTTCCACAGATGTAAAGTGATTCAACTTTTTGTCTAAAGCCCTTCAGCAGCTTCTCACTGTGCTCAAGGTAGATTTCATGTCATGACCTACGAGGCCCTCCATGAACTTTTCCTACCTGTTCCCCATGCTACTCTCCACCCACTACCCTAGACACCCCAAAACCCCTTTAGCTCCATTTGTTTGGCCAGTTGTTTCATACCATCATAATGTGCACACACTGTAACTTTTCCCAAGAAAGCCTTTCCTCCCATGTCTACCTGAAAAACTGAGCTCTAGCACCACCCCCTATGGGTAGGCTGCCACAGGTATACCCATCCTAGAGAAGCTTCACTGCACCTCCCTCTTTAGGTGTCTGCTATACCATCATAGTACATGTTGTGCTCTAGCACAGCTATGATACAGCAGATGGGCTGATACTTCCTAAATAAATGACTGCATCTTATCCTTTGCTTTTTCCACCTGACTCTGCTCTATCTTCTCCCCACCCATGGTAGCTCCAGCATCCCTTTCTGATCATGAGTTGCCTCCTATCTGACAGCCTCTGAGAAACACTTCTATCTCCTCTCTCCAGCCAAGCATGAATTACCCACAAGGCACACATTTCCTCCCTTTCATTGCTGCTCACCTTCATTTGGTGTCACTGCTCACAAGTGATGGCAAAAGAAGCATTATCAAGGGTCATAAGTGAGAATTATTGGTGTCAGTCAGTAGAGAACATAGCCTTACAAGTCTGCTGACAACCAGACATAACTGGAGAATCATGGAGAGAGCTTCTCACAAATTCTTGGAGGTGCACTGCTCACCTTGTCAGCTCAAACAAATTCAATTCAACATATTCTTTCTGTGTACTTGTGAGGTGACTTCAAGGGAACATAAATAGATGGGATATCAGTAACTACTAATGAAAGAAGACTCTATATGTTAATTTTTAGAAAAAATTGAGTTAAATTGAGTAAGCTTATTATTCTTGGACTTACTGAAGTTTTGTAAATGAAGCTTTTTAAATCAACAATATGGTGGAATAATAATTTTCTGCATTTATCCCCCCTACAAAAACACTGACTTTGACAACTCATGAACAATAGTACTTCTGTGGGAGCCTGGGAGTCTAGTGGGGAGGTCCCAGCACCATGCTGGAGCAAAAAATCCAAGGATAGATGCACTGAAGAGGGTAAGAAGAACCAATTCACTTTATTCATGTTACCTTTCCTTTAAGGCATCATAGCTCAGCGCCAAGAGAGATCCCCTCAGCCCATGATTTCTTCCACAGGGGAAGGTGAGAGCATAGTTAGTGCCTGGCTTCCCAGCTGTGCAGGATGCTGCCCATGAGGCACTTTGTTCTTATGCCACCCAGAACACTGAGGGGTCCAGCAGAGCTGTCTGGGGGCAACTAGGAACAAGGAAAAGGGGTAGGGGCTCACAGGAATTCAGGGCTCCTGCATGGGACTCAACAAAGGGCTGCAGTTTTTACTAACTGCATCACAGATTCCACCAAAAAGCCCACCCACAAACCTCATAGGATGCATCATCTGCAGATCCACCCATATAGCCTATGTGCACCACCAGCACTCTACAAGACTCTCCGCCAACCATGTAGCCAGTGTCCCATGCATGCCCTATAAGGGGCATGTGTGAGCCTCTGAAGGTCATACATGAGCACATGCAGACAGTTGGCTCAACTTTGTTGGATTGGTAGAAGGTGCATAAATTTAAACACTTCAGGGCATGCCTCTAAGGAGCCTTTCAGAACCTTGGTTGGCTTTTTTTTTTTTTAAGATTTTATTTATTTGACAGAGAGAGACACAGCGAGAGAGGGAACACAAGCAGGCTTCCCACTGAGCAGGGAGCCCAATGTGGGGCTCGATCCCAGGACCCTGGGATCATGACCCAAGCTGAAGGTAGATGCCTAACAACTGAGCCACCCAGGCCCCCTAGAATCTTGGCTGGCTTTATGAGATCTAGAGAATGCATAAAATCCTGTTTTCTCCCTCAAGAAGAATCAAAAGGAGTGGAGTAGGTGCATCCATAAAAATGGAAGGATGCCCCAGAATCCCTAGCCAGGCAGAATGGTGAAGTTTTCTCTCTCCCTAAGCCAGTCAGTAAAGACTAGAGGAGGTGACTACTTGAAATGCAAAGAGAGCAATGCAAATCTTCAAAACACACACACACACACACACACACATGCCAGGGAAAAATGACACTACCAAAGAAACAATAATTTTCCAATAATCTACCCCTAAGAAATGGAGATCTATGAATCGCCTTACAAAAAATTCAAAATAATTATTTTAAGGAAGCTCAGTGAGTTAGAAGAGAACACAAATAGACTGCTCAACAAAAGCAGGGAAACAATACATGACTAAAATAAAAAGTTCAACAAAGAGATAGGAATCACTAAAAAAGAAAAGAAGAGAAAAGAAAAAAGAAAAAAAAAACCTAAACAGAAATTCTGGAGCTGAAGAATATAGTGAATGAAATGAAAAATTCAGTAGAGCTTCAGCACAAGAAAGAATCTGTGAACTCAAAGACAGGTCCATTTGTAGTTTGAAAACTTAAAAGACAAGTGTTAAAAATAATGATAGCTGTAATAATTTGTTAACAGATATACAATATAAAAAGATATAAATTGTGACATCAATAACAAACTATTGGGGGTCTAAAAGGGTAGAGGTTTTGTGTATGATTGAAGTTGTCATCAGCTTAAAATATTCTACTATAACTACAAGATATTTAATGTAAGCCTCATGGTAACCCAAATAAAACAAAGAAATAACAATAGCAACAAAAACCCTCCACTAGATACATAAAATAGAAAAAGAAAGGCAACAAACATGCCACTGCAAAATTCCATCAAATAACAAAAGAAGACAGCAAGAGAGAAGGAAAGGAACAAAGGAACAACAAAATAGTCAAAACAATGAACAGAATGGAAATAGTAAGTCCTTACTTATCAATAATTAATTTTAATGTAAATGGATTAAATTTTCCAATCAAAAGGCATACAGTGACTGAAGGAATTTTAAAAAGGTCCAAAATGTATGCTGTCTACAAGAGACTCACTTTTTCTTTTAAAGATTTTATTTATTTGAGAGAGAGAGAGCATGCTCGAGCACAAGCAGGGGGAGCAACAAAGGTAAAGGGAGAAGTGAACTCCCCACTGAGTAGGGAGCCAGACATGGGGCTCAATCCCAGGACTCTGAGATCATGATCTGAGCCAAAGGCAGCTGCTTAACCTATTGAGCCACCCAGGTACCCTACAAGAGACTCACTTTAATTTTAAGGAAACATATAGATGAAAGTGAATGAATGAAAAAAGATATTCCATGCAATGGTACCCAAAAGAGCAGGAGTGGCATACTTATATCCAACAAAATAGACATTAAATCAGAAACTGTCACGTGAGATAAAGAAGGTCACCATGATAAAGCTGTCAACTCATTGAGAAGAGGTAACAATTAGAACTATATATGCAGGGGGGTGGCGGAGCAAGATGGCGGAGGAGTAGGAGACCTGGATTTCGTCTCCTCTCAGGAATTCAGCTGGATAGGGATCAAACCATTCTGAACACCTACAAACTCAACAGGAGGTCGAAGAAAAGAAGAGCAACAACTCTCTCATCAGAAAAGCGACCACCTTCTGGAAGGTAGGACGTGCGGAGAAGTGAATCCGAGGCGATATTCGGGAGGATAGACGGCGGGGGAGGGGCCTCCGGCGGCCGCTTCTGGCAAGTGATAGAGCCGCGGAGCACAAAATCGGAACTTTTAAAAGTCTGCTCCGCCGAGGGACGTCACTCTGGTGGCTAAGCGGGGGGTGGAACCCTCCGGGACAGTGTGGTCTCAGGACCCACGGGTCACAGAAAGACCGGGGGTGCCTGAGTGTGGCAGAGCTCCCAGGTATCGGAGCAGGGAAGCCGGCTGCAGAGGCGGCGCCCAGGCGCGGGCTCTCAGCTCGGGGTTGCCATAAACCGTGATCCGCGGCACAGTCGGGCCACTGCTCCTCCAGCAGGGACCCAACAAGCGGCAGATCCGGGGAGACTCACCTTCCTCCCCCAGGAGGAGCCGCACGGGAGTGCGCCGCAGGGATCTGCTGGGTTTGGAGACTCCACCCGGGGTCGGGTGCCAGAGATAGAAACGCGCGGTCACAGGCCGGGTGAGCACGGAGTGCGGCTGGAGACCGGGGAGACGGGAGTGACTGACGGCTTTTCTCTGGGGGCTCACTGAGAAGCGGGGCCCCGAGTTCTCGGCTCCTCCGCGGCGGAGATTGGGAGGCCGCCATTTTCACTCTCCGCCTCCAAAGCTGTACGGAAAGCTCGCAGGGAACAAAAGCTCCGGAAAGCAAACCCGAGCAGATTACTTAGCTGGGAGGGGGCAAGCGCGGGGCAATTCCGCCTCCAGCAGAGACATTTGGGAACCACGGCAACAGGCCCCTCCCCAGAAGATCAGCGAGAACAGCCAGCCAAGACCAAGTTTCCCGATCAATGAGAACGGCAGAACTCCAGAGCTAGCGGACTACTGCACATAGAATTCATGGCTTTTTTACCATGATTCTTTAGTCTTTCAAAGTTAATTTTTTTTAACTGTCTTTTTTTCTTTTTTTTTCTTTTTGAATTTTTCTTTTTCCCTTTTTCAACCAACATCTTATCAATCCCTTTTTAAAAAAAAAAAAAACATTTTTATTTTTCATTTTTAGAGTCATATTCTATCCCTTCATAGTAGTTACCCGTATTTTTGGCTTATATATATAAGTTGTTCTCTCTTTAAAATTTTGAGATAGTTTCTTCTAACAGATCAAAATATACCCTAAATCTCTAGTATATGGTGTTTTCTATTCCCCTGCCTGATCACATCCTCTCCCTTTTTTTTTTCTTTTTTTAAATCCTCTTCTTTCTTTTTTCAAACAACTTCTTATCAATTCCTTTTATAAAATTTTTTATAATTTCCATCTTTACAGTCATATTCCATCCCTTCATCATATTAACCCTTACTTTTGTACATATACAAATTTTTCTTTCTTTAAAATTTTGGGAGGCACTTTCATCTAACAGACCAAAATACACCCAAAATCTAGTGTGTGGCACTGATCTATGCACCAGCCTGATCATATTTGATCATATTCTGTTTTTTTGTTGTTGTTCGTTTTTGTTTGTTTTTATCTTTTTTTTTTCTTTTTTCTTTCTTCCCTTTCTTTTCCCCCAGTTTCAGGTCTCTTCTGATTAGTTTAGTGTATATTTTCTGGGGATGTTGTTACCCTGTTAGCATTTTGTTTTCTCATTCATCTATTCTTCTCTGGACAAAATGACAAGACAGAAAAAATCACTTCAAAAAAAAGAACAAGAGGCACTACCGACTGCCAGGGACCTAACCAAAATGGACATTAAGAAGATGTCGGAACTACAATTCAGAATGATGATTTTAAAGATACTAGCTGGGCTTGAAAAAAGCATGGAAGATATTAGAGAAACCCTTTCTGGAGAAATAAAAGAACTAAAATTTAACCAAGTTGAAATGAAAAAGGCTATTAATGAGGTGCAATCAAAAATGGCAGCTCTAACTGCTAGGATAAATGAGGCAGAAGAGAGAATTTGTGATAGAGAAGGCCAAATGATGGCTAATAAAGAAGCTGAGAAAAAGAGAGATAAACAACTACTGGATCACGAGGGCAGAATTTGAGAGATAAGTGATACCATAAGATGAAACAACATTTGAATAATTGGGATCCCAGAAGAAGAAGAAAGAGAGAGAGGGGCAGAAGGTATAATGGAGCAAATTATAGCAGAGAACTTCCCTAATTTGGGGAAGGAAACAGGCATCAAAATCCAGGAGGCAGAGAACTCTGTTCCAGAGAACCCTTCTCAAAATCAATAAAAATAGGTCAACAACCCTACATCTAATAGTAAAACTTACGAGTCTCAGAGACAAAGAGAAAATCCTGAAAGCAGCTCGGGAGAAGAGATATGTAACATACAATGGTAGAAACATTAGATTGGCAACAGACCTATCCACAGAGACCTGGCAGGCCAGAAAGGACTGGCAGGATATATTCAGAGCACTAAACGAGAAAAATATGCAGCCAAGAATACTCTATCCAGCTAGGTTTTCATTGAAAATAGAAGGAGAGATAAAAAGCTTCCAGGATAAACAAAAACTAAAGGAATTTGCAAACACGAAACCAGCCCTACAAGAAATATTGGAAGGGGTCCTCTAAGCAAAGAGAGAGCCTAAAAGTAACATAGACCAGAAAGGAACACAGACAATATACAGTAACAGTCACCTTACAGGCAATACAATGGCACTAAATTCATATCTTTTAATAGTTACCCTGAATGTAAATGGACTCAATGCCCCAATCAAAAAACACAGGCTATCAGATTGGATAAAAACACAAGACCCATTGATATGCCATCTGCAAGAGACTCATTTTCGACCCAAAGACACCCCCAGATTGAAAGTGAGGGGGTGGAAAACAATTTACCATGCTAATGGACACCAAAAGAAAGCTGGGGTGCCAATCCTTGTATCAGACGAAATTAGATTTTAAACCAAAGACTGTAATGAGAGATGAGGAAGGACACTATATCCTACTTAAAGGGTTTATACAACAAGAAGATCTAATAATTGTAAATATCTATGCCCCTAACATGGGAGCGGCCAATTATATAAGCCAGTTAATAACAAAATCAAAGAAAAACATCGACAACATTACAATAATAGTGGGGGACTTTAATACTCCCTTCACTGAAATGGACAGATCATCTAAGCAAAAGAGTAGCAAGGAAATAAAGGCTTTAAATGACACACTGGACCAGATGGACTTCACAGATATATTCAGAACATTCCATCCCAAAGCAACAGAATACACATTCTTCTCTAGTGCCCATGGAACATTCTCCAGAATAGATCACATCCTAGGTCACAAATAAGGTCTCAACTGGTACCAAAATATTGGGATCATTCCCTGCATATTTTTGGAACTCAATCAGAAGAGGAAAGTCGGAAAGAACTCAAATATGTGGAGGCTAAAGAGCATCCTACTAAAGAATGAATGGGTCAACCAGGAAATTAAAGAAGAATTTAAAAAATTCACCGAAACAAATGAAAATGAAAACACAACTGTTCAAAATCTTTGGGATACAGCAAAGGCAGTCCTACGAGGAAAGTATATAGCAATACAAGCCTTTCTCAAAAAACAAGAAAGGTCTCAAATACACAACCTAACCCTACACCTAAAGGAGCTTCAAAAGAACAGCAAATAAAGCCTAAACCCAGCAGGAGAAGAGAAATAATAAAGATCAGAGCAGAAATCAATGAAATAGAAACCAAAAAAAAACAGTAGAACAGATCAACGAAAGTAGGAGCTGGTTCTTTGAAAGAATTAACAAGATTGATAAGCCCCTGGCCAGACTTAACAAAAAGAAAAGAGAAATGACCCAAATCAACAAAATCATGAATGAAAGAGGAGAGATCACAACCAACACCAAAGAAATACAAACAATTATAAGAACATATTATGAGCAACTCTATGCCAGCAAAATAGACAATCTGGAAGAAATGGATGCATTCCTAGAGATGTATAAACTACCAAAACTGAACCAGGAAGAAATAGAAAACCTGAACAGACCTACAACCACTGAGGAAATTGAAGCAGTCATCAAAAATCTCCCAAAAAACAAAAGCCCAGGGCCAGATGGCTTCCCAGGGGAATTCTACCAAACATTTCAAGAAGAATGAATAGCTATTCTTCTGAAACTGTTCCAAAAATAGAAATGGAAGGAAAAGTTCCAAACTCATTTTATGAGGCCTGCATTACCTTGATCCCAAAATCAAACAAATACCCAATCAAAAAGGAGAATTACAGACCAATATCCCTGATAAGCGTGGATGCAAGAATTCTCACCAAAATACTAGCCAATAGGATCCAACAGTACATTAAAAGGATTATTCACCACGACCAATTGGGATTTATCCCTGGGCTGCAAGGTTGATTCAGCATCCAAAAATCAATTAATGTGATACAATACATCAATAAAACAAAGAACAAGAACCATATGATCCTCTCAATAGATGCAGAAAAAGCATTTGACAAAGTACAGCATTCTTTCTTGATCAACTCTCTTCAGAGTATAGGGTTAGAGGGTACATACCTCAATACCATAAAAGCCATCTATGAAATACCCACAGCGAATATCATTCTTAATGGGGAAAAAACTGAGAGCTTCCCCCCTAAGGTCAGGAGCACGGCAGGGATATCCACTATCACCACTGCTATTCAACATAATACTAGAAGTCCCAGCCACAGCAATCAGACAGCAATAAATAAATAAATAAATAAATAAATAAATAAATAAGGCATCTGAATTGGCAAAAAAGAAGTCAAACTCTCATTCTTTGCAGATGATAGGATACTTTATGTGGAAAACCCCAAAGACTCCACCCCAAAACTGCTAGAACTCATACAGGAATTCAGTCAAGTGGCAGGATATAAAATCAATGCACAGAAATCAGTGCATTTCTATACACCAACAACAAGAGAGAAGAAAGTGAAATTAAGGAGTCCATCCCATTTACAATTGCACCCAGAACCATAAGATACCTAGGAATAAATCTAACCAAGAGGCAAAGAATCTGTACTCAGAAAACTATAAAATACTCATGAAATTGAGGAAGACACTCATGAAATTGAGGAAGACACAAAGAAATGGAAAAATGTTCCATGCTCATGGCTTGGAAGAACAAATATTGTGAAGATGTCAATGCTACCTAGAGCAATCTACACATTCAATGCAATCCCCATCAAAATACCATCCACTTTTTTCAAAGAAATGGAACAAATAATCCTAAAATTTGTATGGAACCAGAAAAGACCCCGAATAGCCAGAGGAATGTTGAAAAAGAAAAGCAAAGCTGGCGGCATCACAATATCCGGACTTCAAGCTCTATTACAAAGCTATCATCATCAAGATTGTATGGTACTGGCACAAAAACAGACACATAGATCAATGGAACAGAATAGAGAGCCCAGAAATGGACCCTCAACTCTATGGTCAACTCATCTTTGACAAAGCAGAAAAGAATGTCCAATGGAAAAAAGACAGTCTCTTAACAAATGGTGTTGGGAAAATTGGAGAGCCACATGCAGAAGAATGAAACTGGACCATTTCCTTACACCACACAGAAAAATAGAGTCAAAATGGTTGAAAGACCTCAATGTGAGACAGGAGTCCATCAAAATCCTAAAGGAGAACACAAGCAGCAACCTCTTCGGCCTCAGCTGCAGCAACTTCTCCTAGAAATGTCACCAAAGGCAAGGGAAGCAAGGGCAAAAATGAACTATTGGGACTTCATCAAGATAAAAAGCTTTTGCACAGCAAGGTAACAGTCAATAAAGCCAAGGGACAAACGACAGTATGGGAGAAGATATTTGCAAATGACATAATGGATAAAGGGCTAGTATCCAAAATCTATAAAGAACTTATCAAACTGAACACCCAAACAACAAATAATCCCATCAAGAAATGGGCAGAAGACATGAACAGACATTTTTCTGAAGAAGACATCCAAATGGGCAACAGACACATGAAAAAGTGCTCAACATGGCTCAGCATCAGGGAAATCCAAATCAAAACCTCAATGAGATACCACCTCACACAAGTCAGAAAGGCTGAAATTAACAAGTCAAGAAACAACAGATGTTGGCAAGGATGCGGAAAAATGGGAACACTCCTACACTGTTGGTGGGAATGCAAGCTGGTGCAGCCACTCTGGAAAACAATATGGAGGTTCCTCAAAAAGTTGAAAAAGAGCTACTGTATGACCCAGCAATTGCACTACTGGGTACTTACCCCAAAGATACAAATGTAGGGATCCGAAGGGGTATGTGCACCCCGATGTTTATAGCAGCAATGTCCACAATAGCCAAACTTGGAAAGAGCCTAGATGTCCATCAACAGATGAATGATAAAGAAGATGCAGTATATATACACAATGGAATATTATGCAGCCACCAAAACCCCCGAAATCTTGCCATTTGCAACAACATTGATGGAACTAGAGGGTATTATGCTAAGCGAAATAAGTCATTCAGAGAAAGACATGTATCATATGATCTCACTGATATGAGGAATTCTTAATCTCAGGAAACAAAATGAGGGTTGCTGGAGTGGTGGGGAGTGGGAGGGATGGGATGGCTGGGTGATAGACATTGGGGAGGGTATTTGCTATGGTGAGCGCTGTTAATTGTGTAAGACTGATGAATCCCAGACCTGTACCTCTGTAACAAATAATACATTACATGTTAAAAAAAAAAAGAAGATAGTAGTAAGGGAAAAATGAAGGGGTGGGGAATCGGAGGGAGAGATGAACCATGAGAGACTATGGACTCTGAAAAACAAACTGAAGGTTCTAGAGGGTAAGGTGGTGGGGGGATGGGTTAGCCTGGTGATGGGTATTAAACAGGGCAAGTTTTGAATGGAGGACTGGGTGTTATACGCAAACAATGAATCATGGAACACTTCATCAAAAACTAATGATGTAATGTATGGTGATTAACATAACAATAAAATAAAATTAAAATAAATAAATAAAATCTTATAAAAAACTCAAAAGATAAGTGTTGGCAAGAATGTGCAGAAAAAGAACCTTGTGCACTGTTTGTGGGAATGTAAATTGGTTCAGCCATTATGGAAAATATTATGAAGTTCCTTAAAAAATTAAAAATAAAACGACCATGTGATTCAGCAATCCCACTCTGATATATATCCAAAAGAGATAAATTACTGTCTCAAAGAGATATCTGTATGCCCCAGTTCAGAATTGCAGCATGATTCAAATAGCCAATATATGGAAAAAACAAAGTGTCTAATGATGAATGATGGATAAAGAAATGTATTATATACACATATATTATATTTTATAATTCAATATCATTCAGTCTTTAAAATGAATGGTATCCTACCATTTGTGATATAGTGGATGGACCTGGAGCATATTACGCTGAGTGAAAATAACCCGATAAACAAAAGCAAATATTGCATGATCTCATTTAAAGGTGGAATCTAAAAAAATTAAAGTTATAAAAGCAGAGAATAGAATGGTGGTTGCCAACGACTGGGGAGTAGGGGGAATGGGGAGATGTTGATCAAAAGGTGCAGAGTTTCAGTCATGATAGATGAATGCATTCTGGAGATCTAATGTACAGCATGGTGACTGTAGCTAATAATACTATATCGTATACTTGAAACTTGCTAACAGAGTAGATGTTAAGTGTTCTCACCACAAAAAAAAAAAAAGGCAACTATTTAAAATGATAGATATGTTAGTTAGCTTGATTGTGGTAATCATTTCAGGATATACACATATATCAAAACATCACATTGTAATTCTAAATATATACAATTTGTAATTGTTGATTATACCTCAATAAAGCTGGAAAAAAAATGCTAGTGGGCACTATGAGTCTGTATGGGAGAGGTCCAGTTTGCAGTATTTTCTTGTCTTATTAACACAGAAAGTCATTTGGGGACCATCTCTTCAGATGGCACTTCACCAAATACCCTACAAGAAACACAGTCATAGATCATTATAATACAGAATCCCAGTGCACCAATTAGAGAGGAGGCTCAGAGGGGGGGAAAGCTGACTGTAGAGTGACTTTGGAGAAGAGTTCTTACCAAAAGGGTGTCCGAATGGGGTGTGGAAAAATATGATTTGAAGCAAGAAGTGAAAAGTATCCAGACACATGTAACAACTTGCACAAAAGCTTGAAGATGTGAACCACTGTTGTGATGCTAGAGAAATGCCAGTTATTCTATATTATATATAGAATTATATAATTATATATATATTAAGTATATATTAAGTATAAAGTCTTAGAGGTAAGGGAGATGAAACTAAACAGGCCAGCAGAGGACAGATCAGAAAGAACCTTACATCAGATAGGGGGTTTGAGTTTAATTGTTGCTTTGTTGCATTGACTTCCTTAATAGTTAATCAGATTCATTCATCTATTCTTCTTTTTAAGAGTTATCTACCTATCATCTATCTATCATCTATCTATCATCTATCTATCATCTATCTATCTATCTATCTATCTATCTATCATCTATCTATCATCATCTACCTATTTATTTATTTATTTATAGAGCATGAGCAGGAGAGGGGCAAAGGGAGAGAGAGAGAGAATCTCAAGCAGACTCCCCACTGAGCATGGAGCCCAACCCAGGGCTGATCTCAGGACTCTGAGATCATGACCTGAGCTGAAACCAAGAGTCATGTGTTTAACCAACTGTACCACCCAGGCTCCCCTCATTCATGAATTTTTTATCCGTTTACTCAACCTATATTTAGTGAACATCTGCAAGGTGCCCAGCTCCAGAGAAGGGAGGAGTTGGGGGATCATTTGGGGGAGGCTAGAGACTGGTCACTGGCAGGAAGCTCCCTGTCTAACAAGAATGCAGAGCCATCTGCAAGCTCTACAGAGCCACATAGCTCCTTCGAAGCCTAGCCTGATCTACCAACATCCCTGCCATGTCAGTTTTGCTCCTGCTGTCCTTGGGTCGGAGGGAAATGACCCAGCATCTTCAATCATTCTTGAGTCTGGGATGGCCAGATGAGGCCACCATAGTGTGTCACATCAGCTAGAACAAAATTAATGAAATGGATCATTGTCACTGAGCGGATGACCTATTGAAATAATTGAAAGGAGACTTGCCTGAGAGAAAAGAGGTCTGGGAAGGCAGAAGAGAAAACAAAGCTTGAAGATAAATAGTACTGGTAGCAACAACCTTTAATGACCTCAGCCCAGCAATGTGGAGATGACAAGGAATTCACAGCAAAAAAGCCTAGTGATTTATGGAGCACATGGGAGTAGGGTCCAAGTTGATGGCAGAAATGCTAATCATAAACCAAGGCAGATTATCTATCAAGGCAGGTTGCTATCTTTAAAAAACAAATGTTGGCAAACGGTGATTGGCAGCAAGCAAAAGGGCTCCTTCCAGTCTCTGAGGTGAGTGCCAACAGACTCCTCCCAACCGTTAATCATGGCGTCTCCATTAGATCCCTAATGAGCCTTTGGGTCAGACAACTGAGGATGGCAGGACCAAAGTAAGAGGAGAAGCCCCTATATGGTTAATCAGCACATGGAGCCAAAATGGTGATTGTGTGATAGCAGGCAGCCACCAGGTTTATTTCTGTCAATTCTGCAATCTCCAGAGGGAAGAGCACAATGAATTCTGGTTTCTTTCTGCCTTCACAACTGTGCTTGTGAACTGAGAGGCTAGGCCCTCACTTCACCTCACTCTCCACTCATCTAGCTCACCTCCATTCCTCCCATACCAGCAGAGCACATGTTCACTCTGAGAAGAAGAAAAATTCAGATAATGCAGCTCACTGAGCCTTACTAGGAGTTCACAGTCAGGTTTTGCCCACCTAGATTGCTGGTCAGAACTAACAGTTTGTAGTCCAAAGAGTGATAGGTTTCTTATACTACTAGTTTTGCTCATGTGATGTCTCAGACTAGAATTAACTATCTCAGCCAATTTGTATAAAGGCTGTTCCTGTCACCTACATTTGACCTATGATCCTACCTGGACATGAAAGAACAAAGCTCTAATCCTGAATGAGAGCATCTCCTCTCCACCTGTCACCAAAAGATGGCCTTGGCAGTCACTTGGGAAATGTCTCTTTGGACTTGGGAGCAATGACCTCCAATAGCATTTTGGAATCTCATCCATCAATAACTAGAGGAAATTCTGTATTGTTTTTCCTCATAAGCAAATTATTGGTGGCTTTGGAATAGTATAACAGGGTTAAAATTGTAGTTTGGCCACAACTGTCTGAGTGTCCCTGGGCAAGTTAATCTCCAAGACCCAGTTTTCTGATTTACACAATATGGCTGTACCTGGAGCTGTTCCTGTTCTAGTGCTCTGTGGTCAACAAAACTCATATACCTCCTTCTCTATCCTGTCTCTCTCTGTTTAACATTTTTGTTCCAGTGTCCAATTAATATTGACTCCAAAGAGATAACATATTTGGAAGATAGGTACTGTTGACCTTATCTGGCAAGGCTTTACAACAATCCCCACATAGACTGAAGGTCTTGCCCCCTCCCCAGGTCACTGGAATAAAATGTGGTCACTCACACATAATACACTAGGCTGTGTGTGTGACAGGCATAGTGGACCATGGCCTAGGCAGTCCCTTTGATGGTTGGCTAAACCACTTTGGGTTTGGGTAGTTTTCCTTTGCAGGACAGCTGGGGTAGATCATGGATTCCAAACCTTCCCACACAGATTTCATTCCAAAACATTTGCTTTCCAAGCAAGGCCTTAACATTCAAGATGACCACCCTCAGCTCAAAGTTGGCTCTCAGCCTGGATTTTGTCTCTCTCATTGTAAGTTTTCTGAAATCCATAGCAATTATTCTCAAAAAAACCTGAAGTTGTTCATTCTTCTTTCCACTGAAGTACTGTGGTTATAAAAAGGTTTTAGAATTGGCAGCACTGTGATACACCAACTCCTGATAGCCAAACTAAGCCACCTGCTAGGAGAGGAATATTGCTGCCCCAATCCCCAGGCCCCTGAGGATCTAGAAGGCTCTTCACAGCATTCTTGTATCCTTCTCCTGTTGTAACCCACTTTCTCTCTTGGAAATCTCCCCTCAATAACCCAGGCCTAAGCTAATCTGTATATCCTATTTTTGGTCACAGAAATTTGCTCAGCAGTGAGCATACCACCCAAATGGAGCCAGTGTGATATAATGGCCCTGTATAGGTAAATACAATGATATTTTGTTTAATAAAGGACAATAGTTACTTCTTCCTACCTTTAGAGTATCTCCTTAAAAACATAATAGGTAGGCCAGATCTTATAGTCATAAGCTAAATAAACCCAGTCTCTAGACTATAGTACAATGTCACAGGCCTTCTGACTCTACAAACTATAAACACATACCTCCATAAATGACTCAGGAGTCTCCCATAAAGTGTACAGAACGCTATCCACAAGGTACATCCATTTGTCTCTCAAGGAGATTTAAAAAAAGTGTTCATTTTTCTTATTTCCACTTTACTATGTAAACTGTGAAATTCTGCCCAGATGTGTAGTCTTGTACTACCTAAATGCATGTAAGCTCATGCATACTCAAGGAAAAAATCAGGTTTAATCATAACAGTATGGTCCTGGCACAAAAACAGACACATATATGAATAGAACAGAATAGAAAGCCCAGGAATAAACATATACTTATATGGTCAGTTAATCTATGACAAAGGAGGCAAGAATATACAATGAGGAAAAGACCATCTCTTCAATGAATTGTGCTAGGAAAGCTGGACAGCTACATGCAAAAGAATGAAACTGGACCACTTTCTTAACCGTACACAAAAATAAATTAAAAATGGATTAATGACCTAAATGTGAGACCTCAAACCATAAAACTCCTAGAAGAAAACATAGGCAGTAATTTCTTTGACATCAGCCATATAATAGTTTTCTAGATATGTCTCCTGAGGCAAGGGAAACAAAAGCAAAAATTCAACTATTGGGACTACAAAAATAAAAAGCTTTTTGCACAGTGAATGAAACCATCAACAAAACAAAAATGCAACCTACCAAATGAGAGAATATATTTTGAAATAATATTTTTAATGAGTTAATATTCAAAATATATAACAAACTTATACAACTGAACTCCAAAAAAATGAATAATCCAATTAAAAAATAGGCAGAAGACCTGAATAGACATTTTTCCAAAGAAGACATACAGATGTCCAACAGGCACATGTAAAGATGCTCAGATAATTGTTATGGAAATGCAAATCAAAACCACAATGAGATATCTATGTCCTTACACCTCTCAGAATGGCTAAAATCACAACACAAGAGACAAGTGTTAGCGAGGATGTGGGGAAAAGGGAATCCTTGTGCACTGTTGGTGGGAATGCAAATTGGTGTGGCCACTGAAGAAAACAGTATGGAGATTCCTCAAAAATTTTAAAGGAGTATTACTATATAATCCAGTAATTCCACTACTAGGTATTTACCCAAAGAAAACAAAAACATTTATTTGAAAAGATATATGCACTCCAATATTTATTGCAGCATTATTTACAATAGCCACGATATGAAAGCAACCCAAGTTTCCATCAATAGATGAATAGATAAGGAAGATGTGGTATATATACACAATGGAATATTAGCCATAAAAAGGAATGAAATCTTATTATTTGCAACAACATGGACACCTAGACGGTATAATGCTAAGTGAAATAAGTCAGTTAGAGAAAGACAAATACCATATGATTTCATTCATTGTGGAATTTAAGAAACAAAACAAATTAATAAAGAAAAAAAAAAACAAACCAAAAATATACTCTTTAAAAAATTTTTTTTATTAACATATAATGTATTATTTGTTTCAGGGGTACAGGTATGTGGTTCATCAGTCTTACACAATTCACAGTGCTCACCATAGTACATACTCTCCCCAATGTCCATCACCCAGCCACCCCATCCCTCCCACCTCCCTTCACTCCAGCAACCCTCAGTTTGTTTCCTAAGATTAAGAGTCTCTTATGGTTTGTCTCCCTCTCTGGTTTCATCTTGTTTCATTTTTTCCCTCCCTTCCCCTATGATCTTCTGTCTTGTTTCTCAAATTCTTCGTATCAGTGAGATCATATGATACTTATCTTTCTCGGATTGCCTTATTTCACTTAGCATAATACCCTCTAGTTCCATCCACATCATTGCAAATGGCAAGATTTTGGGGGTTTTTTCCTGTTTTTTGGGGGTTTTTTTGATGGCTGCATAATATTCCATCGTGTATGTATACACCGCATCTTCTTTATCCATTCATCTGTTGATGGACATCTAGGCTCTTGCCATAGTTTGGCTATTGTGGACATTGCTGCTATAAACCTCGGGGTGCATGTACCCCTTCGGATCACTACATTTGTATCTTTTGGGTAAGTACCCAGTAGTGCAATTTCTGGGTCATACGGTAGCTCTATTTTCAACTTTTTGAGGAAACTCCATACGGTTTTTCAGAGTGGCTGCACCACCTTGCATTCCCACCAACAGTGTAGGAGGGTTCCCCTTTTTCCGCATCCTTGCCAACATCTGTCGTTTCCTGACTTGTTAATTTTAGCCATTCTGACTGGTGTGAGGTGATATCTCATTGAGGTTTTGATTTGGATTTCCCTGATGCCGAGCGATGTTGAGCACTTTTTCATGTGTCTGTTGGCCACAAAAACAGCAGACTCTTAAACACAGGGAACAAACTGGTGGTTGCTGGAGGGGAGTTGGATGGAGGAATAGGTGAAACAGATAGAGGGGATTAAGAGTACACTTACCCTGATGAGCACTGAATAATTTATAGAATTGTTGAATCATTCTATTGTACACCTGAAAATAATATACACCATGTTAAATTATACTTTAATAAAAAAGGAAAAAAAAAGACTAAATGAGGTTTGTTTTCTCTTTTCTATTGGCAGAGAGTGGGGAGGGGGTTCTTTCTGTTAGAAGGATTTTTAAATTCCCCAATAGCCCTTTTGCTGGAAGTACTGGCACAAAGACTCTCACTCTTCTCCAGATTTGACTCTGGAAGCATGAGCTGCAGCCATTTCCACACCCTGAGGGGAGAAGCTGCCTGAGAATGAGCCAGCACCTAGGAACCAGAGCCAAGAATCTGGGAGGAAAAGGTAGGATCATGATTTCACCTGAATCCCTGGGTCCAGCCATGTCTGACAGTCCCTGAATTTTGCTATTTTGTAAACCAAAATGTTCACTTTTTCCTTAAGTAAATTTGGTACAGTTTTCTATCTCTTGCTAGAGAAAGCATCCTAGCTAATATAATGCCCAGTTATAAGCATTTTAAGTGTTTTTCCAAATCTTGAAATATAGCTGTGTTATAATAAACACCCGAGTCCCTGAGTAAGGAGGGCTATCAAGGCAAAACATTCACCTCCTGCTTAAATACCTTATACGATGCTTACAGCCAGTGTGGGGTCTTGTTACCTGTAACACAGCTCTCTCCATCCTCATGCAGCCCTATCTACCCATAAGCCCTTCCTTGTGTCTCCTCCATCTTCCCCCATCAAGCCAAACATTGGACCACAGATAACACATGCATACTTCTTTTCCTCAAGGGCTCTCTAAATCAAAGTCAGATCTCATGTTTCTTTAAATCAATATGCTCTTCTCCAGGCTAAATTTCATTATTTATGCACCTGGTAGACAATCATTCTTTATGTAAAACCAAATCAATAAATGAGTAGTGCCTCATTTAATGAAGGCTAATGAAATCTAGTTTTGCCTTATTATGGTGCTGATGGTCTCAGCATCCTACAAGTGGCATCCTACAGGTACATCAGACCTGTAGCCTAGGTTTGTGGTAGGCAATTACCTGAAACACCAGATTCAAGGATGGAGCAGAAGACTTTGGAAGATTGTGCTTTGTTTAGGAGGCTAGAAGTCACTGATCTCTGTCATAGTCCAAGGCACAGAGAACCTGGACCCAAGCTGCTCTACTTCTGCACAGTCCCTGGTGCATCTTTTGTTCATTAACAGGCCCCCAGGAGCGTCTCTGTGCCTCTTCCCATTAAGGAAAAAGAAAAATCAAAAAGGTTTTTAATTAATGAAGAACACAAGCTTCAGAGTCAGGCTGTCTTACTGTTTGAGCTTGAGCAAGAACTTAATCTCTCTATATCCCCTTCCTCATCAGGGGAAATTACCACCTGCTTCAGGTATATGGATATTTAAGCCCTTATTTATTTATTTATTTATTTTTTATTCTTATGTTAATCCCCATACATTACATCATTAGTTTTAGATGAAGTGTTCCATGATATTTAAGCCCTTAGACCATTATCTGGCAGACCATGTTGGAAAGAAAATACTAATATTTGTTGTTACAATAATATAATTTATTACTATGACTACTTCTGGCTTCTTGTGGCTTCTGACCCAGCAAGTGCCCCTCTCAGGGCATGAGTTTAATGGCTCACCCTTGGAAGAAGAATAAAACACTGCCAACAATTCCAAATGACATGTCTGATAATGTTCTTGAGGTTGTGTTTTATTTCTTTTTCCTCCAAAGTTGTGTGACAATCTTATTATACAAAACCAGTTATTACAAAGGAAAGCAGAAGTGCAGCCATTCACAAAACAAAGGCAAACAAGCAGCCAGCCCCCAAATTTTCATTCATTGGATTGAAGGTTCTCATAATAGGCTTCTGTACTTTGGGGTGCACCTGTGTAGGTGCCCAGTAAATGTTCTGCCCAGAATGGTAGAAACTCTTAATTAGTAGCTAGCTGGGACATGAGGCATTTGGAACACAGGATTAGTTCTGGCTCTTCCTGCCTAGGGGTCCACAAATCTTGAGCTAATTCTGGAGTGGGGTCAAGAACACTAATATCAAGCCTTTCCTAACTTGGGAAATCTAAAGGAGATCAGGAATACCTGAAAGTGAGGTCAGAACTCAGGACATCATCTAGGTCAGAGAAAGACAGAGGCCTCGAGGAAACTGTCGAATGCTATACCCCTGTGACCCATTAAAGGGCACTAAGTAACAGTAGTCCTTTAAGAGTCCTCATTCACAGATCTTGCCATTTGCAACGACGTGGATGGAACTGGAGGGTATTATGCTGAGCGAAATAAGTCAAAAAGAGAAAGACATGTATCATATGACCTCACTGATACGAGGAATTCTTAATCTCAGGAAACAAACAGGGTTGCTGGAGTGGGGGGTGGGGTGGGAGGGATGGGGTGACTGGGTGATAGACACTGGGGAGGGTATGTGCTCTGGTAAGCGCTGTGAATTGTGCAAGACTGTTGAATCTCAGATCTGTACCTCTGAAACAAATAATGCAATATATGTTAAGAAAAAAAAAAAGAAGATAGCAGGAGGGGAAGAATGAAGGGGGGGAAATCAGAGGGGGAGATGAACCATGAGAGACGATGGACTCTGAAAAACAAATTGAGGGTTCTAGAGGGGAGGGGGGTGGGAGGATGGGTTAGCCTGGTGATGGGTATTAAAGAGGGCACATTCTGCATGGAGCACTGGGTGATATGCACAAACAATGAATCACAGAACACTACATCAAAAACTAATGATGTAATGTATGGTGATTAACATAACAATAAAAACTTTAAAAAAAAAAAGAGTCCTCATTCACGTAGTCTTCTCTGAGGTTGTCCCAAGGTGGGAGGGGCGGTGGAAAGAGCAGAGTCCCAGTTCGACTGCTAATTAACCATGAGACCCTGGGTAAATCACAACATAGCTTCCTGGACTTAAGCCTATTGATGGAGAATTGTTTGTATTCTGTGGTGTCCAGTTTGCAATCACTGTCAAGAAAGACTCTGTGAACATGTAGCACCTGTCTGTACTGGAGGAGAAATCTCTTAGCAGCAAAAGACTCCAAAGTCACCTCTAGCAGAGTTAACCCAAGTTTTTGGTTTCTCTGTTGGGTCCTCAGAGCATTCCACCACAACAACTTAGGCCTATGAATGGACAGGTGAAAACTAATATCTGAAGAAGACTACATCATTTTGTGGGTTCCTTTACTTCGAAGTGGTCAAAATAGCCTAGAAAACTTAAGCAGAATTATTGATAGTTCTGTTTTGAGAAGTGTCACCAAAAGTGAGATTTCTGGGACTAAAAAAGAGCTTTCCAACACCAATTGATAGACTGTTGGGTATAATGTTATAATAACTGTTGCTAGAGTGGTCATTAAAATAACATAATTATGCTAAATAGTTTGTAAAAAAGAGAGAGAGAGAAAGAGAGAGAGAGATGGAACACACTTGTGACATGAACTAGTGGGTAATTGTGCTGACATAATTTATGCCAATAACTCCTTGCAAGCCAAGTCAAATTAGTGTCTGCTAAGGGTCTTGCCCATAAGCTAATTTGACAGCTAGCTAAAAAAGAAGTGATAGGACAGAAGAGTGTCCAGACTAAATATAAGAGGGTGAGGGAACAAAATACAAAATGGCAATCAGCCATATTACATCCCTGTTTCACATGAGGTCTGGCTAAAGACAAATTTTGAAACTTTTAGAACCTGAATCTGGCCCTGTGGTTTTCTAGAACCAAATGTGGGCATTTTCTGCTGGTCACCTCAAGTTAATTCCTTTAAAATTATATGCATCAAAAACTAATGGGGGCGCCTGGGTGGCTCAGTTGGTTGGGCGACTGCCTTCGGCTCAGGTCATGATCCTGGAGTCCCGGGATGGAGTCCCGCATCGGGCTCCCTGCTCGGCAGGGATTCTGCTTCTCCCTCTGACCCTCCCCCCCTCACGTGCTCTCTCTCAAATAAATAAATAAAATCTTTAAAAAAAAAAAAACTAATGATGTATGGTGATGAACAAAACATAATAAAAAAATTATATGCCTTAAAGGTACCACAAGGGCTGAGTTGAGTACGCCTGTGATAATTTATGCAGGCTGTTTTGCGCACAGCTTTAGTATATCAAGAATATTCTTATGCTAAATTACTTTGTACAGAGGATATAATTTGTATTAAGAAAAGCACATAGATTCATTTGTGTGAAAAAATGCTTAGAAAAAACAGTATTTAAATAAAATGCAGTCTAATATATAAGAATGCAGGTAATATATAAGAATGTTTTACACTTTATGTTATAACTGCCTTCTTCCCATAAAGACTTTAATTGTCAATAAAAGAACATATTAGATCTTAAATGATCTTCCTGTTTCACCCTCAAGTCAACCAAAGATCAATTTCCCAGTTTCTTCTCCATGAATTCAATAAATGAAAGGAAACTGCCCAGAGGTAGTACCCACCATCTGCATCTATAGCATTTACTCTTAGGATTTTTCATCTGCTTAGTAATCCACCCTCTTTATTGCTTCCCCTTCCTCCCCTAGAAAGCATTAACTCCTGGGCAGAGCTGTTCAGCTTCCTCATCTCAGTATGCTAGGAAAGCCATACTCCATTTCTTACTGATGTTGTGTCACTTACTCAGCTCAGCAGTGAGCTATCTTTTCTAGAAACAACCATTTCATTCAAGTAAAGTAAATGGTGAGGGCAAGTGACAAATACACCCTTTCCTTAAATAATATGATCTATACTGGCCTTCGCACTGAGTATCAACCACTCCTGGAATTCAGAAGCAATGCAGTGGCTAGAAAAACGGCACTTGCCTTTGGCCCTCTGTCTCCTCATTCCCGTACACTATAATCTTTCCTGTGTCCATCAAACAACCTGAAATCCTTTTCTTTTTTTTTTTTTAAAGATTTTATTTACTTATTTGAGAGAGAGAATGAGAGAGAGCGAGTACATGAGAGGGGGGAGGGTCAGAGGGAGAAGCAGACTCCCTGCCGAGCAGGGAGCCCGATGCGGGACTCGATCCCAGGACTCCAGGATCATGACCTGAGCCGAAGGCAGTCGCTTAACCAACTGAGCCACCCAGGCGCCCCTGAAATCCTTTTCTTATAACCCCAAAGTGACTTCTGGCCTTTTGAAAGGTCAGATCCTAAAACCCTTATGCAAGAGAGAGTCCCCACTGACCAATGGATGGAATTGTGTGTCCAGGTGTTTTAAATTGGATATACTGGCACTGATTAGAGGCAAAAAGTGTCCTGGAGATTGCTCTATTTTGTTTTTTTTTGCGCACCTATTCCTCAATTATATGGCCACTCTAGACTGAACTGAACACATAAAAGTCAGAAATAGAGCTCTACTTATTAAGGAGGGCACGTGTTGTGATGAGCACTGGGTGTTATACGCAACTAATGAATCATTGAACACTACATCAAAAACTAATGATGTACTATATGTTGGCTAACTGAACATAATAATAAAAAAAATAGAGCTCTAAATTCATTGAGTTTCTTGATCTAATTCTTTCCTGTATATAACTCCTGTAAACATAGGGCCTTAGGCTAGAGATTCACAAATTTAGCCCTGCATTAGAAGTGGTTGGGAGCTTTAAAATATCCCAATCCCAAGTTGCTTCTTTATCATTTATTATTTTTAATGAATCAAAACAAAGTGTTTTTAGCATATATAAATATGCATATATATATATAATGTCAATATTTTGAAAATGATTCAAAATGTCTATGTCTATTTTACATTAACTGCATTTTTTTTCATTTTACCTTTTGGCTTTCTGATCTTTTCACCTATTTCTCCCATCTCCCCACCCCCACCTCTGGCAACCACCAATCTGTTCTCTGTATCTATGAGTCCCTTTTGTTTTTGTTTTTGTTTTGTTTTAGATTCCAAATATAAGAGAGATCATACAGTATTTGTCTTTGTCTGACTTATTTCACATAGCACAATGCCCTTGAGGTCCATCCATGATGTCACACGGCAAGATTTCATTCCTGTGTACAGTTGTGTAAAATTTCTATATCCATTCATCCATTGACAGACCCTTGGTTTGTTTCTAGAACTTGGCTATTGTAAATAATGCCACAAGAAACATGAGGTTGTATATATCTTTTTTAATTGGTGTTTTCCTTTTCTTCAGGTACATACCGAGAAGTAGATGGATCATATGGTACTTCTATTTTAAATTTTTTGAGGACACTCCATACTGTTTTCCAACATGGCTACACCATTTACATTCCCACAACAATGCACAAGAGTTCCTTTTCCTCCACATCCTTGCCAACTCTTGTTATTTCTTGTCTTTTGGTAATAGCCATTCTTTTTTTTTTTTTTTTTAAATCAGACAAGGCTTTCCCGGTGTGCTTTTTTTTTTTTTTAAGATTTTATTTATTTATTTGAGAGAGAGAGAATGAGAGACAGCACGAGAGGGAAGAGGGCAGAGAGGGAAGAGGGCAGAGGGGGAAGAGGGCAGAGGGGGAAGCAGACCCCCCACTGAGCAGGGAGCCCGATGTGGGACTCGATCCCGGGACTCCAGAATCATGACCTGAGCCGAAAGCAGTTGCTTAACCAACTGAGCCACCCAGGCGCCCCGGTAATAGCCATTCTAACAGCACTGAGGTGGTATCACATTGTGGTTTTGCTTTGCATTTTTCTTATGATTAATGTTGTTGAGCATCTTTTCATGTAGCTGTTGGCTATCTGTATGTCTTCTTTGGGAAAATGTCTATTGAGAGCTTGTGCCCATTTTTAATTGAATTATTTGTTTGGCTATTGAGTTGTATGAGTTCTTTATATATTTTAGTTATTAGCCCCTCATCAAATATACAATTTGTAAATATTTTCTCCCATTCAGTAGGTTGCCTTTTCATTTTGCTATGGTCTCCTTTGCTGTGCAGATTTTCCATCTCCCACTCACTCATTTTTGCTTCTGTTATTTTTACTTTGGTTTCAAATTCAAAAAATCATCTCCAAGACTGATACTGAGTTGCTGACTGCCTATGAAGAGTTTTATCATTCAGGTCTTTAGTTCAAGTCTTTAACCCATTTTTTTTTTAGCTTCAGAGGTAGACTTTAGTGATTCATCAGTTACATATAACCCCCAGCACTCATTACATCATTAATGCCCATCATTATTGCCCATCGCCCAATTATCCCTTCCCCCCATCAACCTCCCCTCCAGCCACCCTCAGTTTGTTTCCTAGAGTTTATTTTCCTTCTCTTCCCCTATGTTCATCTGTTTTGTTTCTTAAATTCTATATATGAGTGAAATCATATGGTACTTATCTTTCTCTGACTGACTTATTTCACTTAGCATAATACCCTCTAGTTTCATCCATGTTGTTGCAAATGGCAATATTTCATCCTTTTTAATGGCTGAGTAATATCTTATTGTGTGTGTGTGTGTGTTTAGATATAGATATAGATATAGATGATATAGATACAGATATAGATATGTATATACACACATCTTCTTTATCCATTCATCTGTCAATGAACATCTGGGCTCTTTCCATATTTTGGCTATTGTGGATATTGCTGCTATAAACTTTGGGGTGCATGTGCCCCTTTGAATCACTGTATTTGTATCCTTTGGACAAATACCTAGTAGTGCAATTGCTGGGTTGTAGGGTAGCTCTATTTTTAACTTTTTGAGGAACCTCTATCCTGTTTTCCAGAGTGGCTGCACCAGTTTGCATTCCCACCAACAGTGTAAGAGGGTTCCCCTTTCTCCACATCCTTGCCAACATCTGTGGTTTCCTGTCTAGTTCATTTTAGCCATTCTGACCCATGTGAGATGATATCTCATTGGGATTTTGATTTGTATTTCTCTGATGCTGAGTGATGTTGAGCATTTTTTTGTGTGTCTGTTGGCCATTTCTATGTCTTCTTTGGAGAAATGTCTGTTCATGTCTTCTGCCCATTCCTTTACTGGATTTTGTTTTTTGAGTGTTGAGTTTGATAAGTTCTTTATAGATGTTAGATACTAGCCCTGTATCTGATAAGACATTTGCAAATATCTTCTTCCATTCTGTAGGTTGCCTTTTGGTTTTGTCGACTGTTTCCTTTGCTTTGCAAAAGCTTTTTATCTTGATGAAGTCCCAATAGTTCATTTTTGCCTTTGTTTCCTTTGGCTTTGGAGATGTATCTAGCAAGAACTTGCTGCAGCCAAGGTCACAGAGGTTGCTGCCTGTGTTTTCCTCTAGGATTTTGATGGGTTCCTGTCTCACATTGAGGTCTTTCATCCATTTTGAGTTTATTTTTGTGTATAAGAAAGTGGTCCAGTTTCATTCTTCTGCATGTGGCTGTCCAGTTTTTCCAACACCATTTGTTGAAGAGACTGCCTTTTTTTTCCCCCATTGGATATTCTTTCCTGATTTGTCAAAGATTAGTTGACCATAGAGTTGAGGCTCCACTTCAGGGTTCTCTATGCTGTTCCATTGATCTATGTGTCTGTTTTTGGGCCAGTACCATACTGTCTTGATGATTACAGCTTTGTAATACAGCTTGAAGTCAGGAATTGTGATGCCTCCAGCTTTGGTTTTCTTCTTCAACATTCCTTTGGCTATTCAGGGTCTTTTCTGGTTCCATACAAATTTGAGGATTGTTTGTTCCAGCTCTATGAAATATGCTGATGGTATTTTGATAGGGATTGCTTTGAATGTGTAGATTGCTTTGGTCTTTAATCCAGTCTGAGTTCATTTCTGTGTATGGTGTAAGATATTGATCGAGTTTCATTTTTTTTGCATATGGCTGTTCAGTTTCCCCAATACCATTTATTAAAAGAGACTGTCCTTTCCCCATTGTATATTCTTGGCTCCTTTGTCATAAATTAATTGACCATATATGCATGGGTTTATTTCTGAAATCTCTTTTCACTTCCATTGATTTATATGTCTACTTTTATGCCAATACCATAGTATTTTAACTACTATAGCTTTGTAATTTAGTTTGAAATCAGGGAGCATGATAGCACCAACTTTGTTCTGTCTCGAGATTGCTGTGATATTGGATATCTTTTTGTGGTACCATACAAATTTTAGAATTATTTATTTATACTAGTTCTGTGTAAAATGTCATTGGAAATCCAATAGGGATTTCACTGAATCTGTATATTGCTTTGGGTAGTATGGACATTTTAACAATATTGATTCTTCTAACCCATGAACATGGAATATCTTTCCATTTGTGTCTTCTTTACTTTCTTTCATTAATGTCTCATAGTTTGCTATATAGGTTTTTCACCTCACTGGTTACATTTATTTCTGGGTATTTTATTCTTTTTGATGCATAGTAAATGGAATTGTTTTCTTCCCTGATAGTTTGTTATTAGTGTATAGAAACACAACAGACTTTTGTACATTAATTTTATATCCTGTAACTTTACTGACTTTATTAGTTCTAAGAGTTTTTTGATGGAATCTTTGGGCTTTTCTATAAATAATAGCATGTCATCTGCAAATAGTGACAGTTTTACTTTCTTTCTAACTTGGATGCCTTTTATTTCTTTTTCTTGACCAATTGCTCTGGCTGGGACTTCCAAATACTTTCAACATTGAATAGAAGTGGCAAGAATGGACATCCTTGTCTTGTTCCAGATCAGATCTTTGAGAAAAGGCTTTCAGCTTTTAACTATTGAGTATGATGTTAGTTGTAGGCTTGCCGTATATGGTCTTAAATACATCAAGGTACATTTCCTCTATACCCACTTTGTTGACAATTTTTATCATAGATGGATATTGAATTTTGTCAAATGCTTTTTCTGCATCTATTGAGATAAATCATGATTTTTATCTTTCATTTTGTTAATGTGGTGTATCATGTTGACTGCTTTGTGAATGTTGGAACATCTTTGCATCCCTGAAATAAATCCCACTTGATCATGGTGTATTATCCTTTTAATGTATTGTTGAATTTGGCTTGTTAATATTTTGTTGAGAATTTTTGCATCTATATTTATCAGGAATATTTTCTTTTCTTGTGGCATCCTTGTCTGGTTTTGGTAGGAGGGTAACGCTGGCCTCATAAAATGAGTTTGGAAGAGTTCCCTCCTCTTCTAATTTTTGGAAGAGTTTGAGAAAGATTGGTACTATTTTTTTTTTTTTTGAATGTTTGATAGAACTCACCAATGAAGCCATCTGATCCTGGGCTTTTGTTTGTTGGGAGGTACTTAATTACTAATTCCTTAGTAGTAATTTTTCTGTTCAGATTTTATATTTCATTATAATTCAGACTTGGTAGGTAGGTCGTATGTTTCTAGGAATTTATCCATTTCTTCTAGGTTGTCCAATTTGTTGCCTTCAGTTGTTCATAGTAGTCTCTTATGATCCTTTGTAGTTCTATAGTGTCAGATGGAATGTTTCCTCTTTCATTTCTGGTTTTATTTATTTGAATTTCCTCTACCTCTCCCTCTCTTGGTGGCTTCCATACCATTTAAATCAGTTTAAAAACCATTAATGCCTGGAGGTAAGCCCAGGCAGTTTTTAAAGCTCAGCAGGTGATTCTAGTGGCTACCAAGTTTGAAAGATTGGTCTGGGGCTATAGTTCTCAGTTGTGGTTGCATATTGGAATCGCCCAGAGATCATTTAAAAATGCTGACTCACAGGAGAACCTGAAACCAATCAAGTCATAATCTCTGGGAGTGGGTTGGGAATCAGTGGTTTTTGAAGCTCCCAGATGATTCTAATGAGCACAAATTTGAGAACCACTTCCCTAGGCAAATCCCTTCATGAAAAATATAGAGAAAACCTCATGGTGATGCTCCTCAATTGCTAACTTTAGGAAAATACCTTTCCTACCTATTGGCAAATGTCCATTCTTATAAAATCCACTGAACTTAAATCTTCCCTAATAATTCTTTTTTTAAGCCTTATTGAGGAGTAATTGATAAATATAATTGTATATATTTAAGGCATACAACATGATGATTTGATATACATATACATTGCCAAATTATTACTAAGATCAAGATAATTAACACATCCATCACCTCACATAGTTAACATAGTTAGCTCTTTTGTGTGGTGAGAGTGATTAAGATCTATTCCCAGTAAATTTTAAGTATACAATATCTTATTAACTACAGTCACTGTGCTGTGCATAAGATTCTCAGAACTTGTTCTTATAACTGAAAATTTGTACACTTCAGCCTACATCACCCCATTTCCTCCTTACCCCAGTATCAGGTAACCACTGTTCTACTCTCTATTTCTCTATGAAATTGGCTTTTTTTTTTTTTTTTAAGATTCCACATATAAGTAATACCATACGGTATTTGTTGTCTTTTTCTATCTGGCTTATTTTACTTAGCATAATGCACTCCAGATTCATTCGTGTTGACACAGATGGCAGGATATTCTTTTCTATGGCTGAATAATATTCCATCACATATATATACCACATTTTATTTATCCATTCACCTGTCGATGAACACTTAGGTTGTTTCCATATCTTAGCTATTGTGAATAATGTTGCAATAAACATGAAAGTGCAGATATCTCTTTAAGATACTGATTTCAGTTCCTTCAGATACATAACCAGGAGTGGGATTGTTGGATAATATGTAGTTCAATTTTTAGGAACTAAAATTTTTAGGAACTTTGAGGAACTACCATACTGTTTTCCATAACAGCTGTACCAATTTACATTTCCACAAACAGATATAAGGATTTCCTATTTTCCACATCCTTGCCATCACTTGCTATCTCTTATCTTTTCAATAACAGATATCCTAACAGGTGTGAAATGATATCTTATTGTGGTTTGATTCCCATCTCTCTGATAATGAGTGATGTTGAGCACCTTTTCATACATCTATTGGCCATTTGTTTGTCTTCTTTGGGAAAATATCTATTCAGGTCGTTTGCCCATTTTAAAATTGGATTATTTGCTTTTTTGCTATCAAGCTGTATGATTCTTATTTAACATCATCCACTCTCACTTTCTGGGGTAGATAACCCCTCATCCAGGTTGCTCAGCTTCTCTCTATGGCTCTGAAATTGCTCCAATCTTTCTTGGATTATTTCTTGGCAAACATGCAGAGACAACACAAACAGATACACACATAACTTAGAGAGAATGTTACACTCTGATGAAGACACTTGTTTTTTGTCCACCTTGAAAGCATGAGGTGAATATCTGAGATCAATGGACAGGAAGGATACATGCCTAATATATATATCCTTACATGGACAGGATGTGGAGAAGGGAGGGAAAGGGAATAATTGTGAAGGGGGCTTCCACTAGATATGTAATATTTTATTTTTAAAAATCTGAAGCAAAATTTAATGAAATGCTAGCATTTGTTAAATCTGAATGGTGGGTTCATGAGGGTTTATTCACATTTTTGTGTTTAAAATATTTTATTAAAATTTAGGGATCATCATCATAATGTTTTTAAAAAGGTGTTACAGCATTATACACAGAAAATATTACCTACACACTAGTTATTAGACAAAAGAGGCAAATTTGCTATTTCAATCAACAGGTTTGACATTTGTTTTGTTTTTAATGAGGAAAGTGGTTCTAGATCTGCACTGTCCACATGTGGCTATTTAAATCAAAACTAAAATAAAATTTGAAATTCAATTCTTCAGATACACTAGTCACATTTCAAGTGCTGAATAATCACATGTGGCTAGTGGCTTCAGTATTGGACAGCACAGTACAGATTATAGAACATTTCCTTCATTGCAGAAAGTTCTATTAGACAGTTCTGGTCTAGATAATAATATATAATTATATGGCAAAATGCAAATGACTTTTCTGCAATGAACCTCCATCCTTCTTCCCTTCATATTTGAATAAACTAAAGCAATCTATGATTTAGGATGGACCTGCAAATGAGTGATGCAAATAAATAAGTGGTAAATCTATTGTTTTTAATCTTCCTAGAAAAGTTACTAAGTTCAAAAATTACTCTACCCATATATCCAGAACTGTACTTTTATATGGCTTTTGTGTATAAGTTTATGTCTAATGGCTAGTAGGCAAAAAATTGACAACTAACAAATATTAATCAATGTCTAATATTAATTAATAGAAGGGACCAACTGATATTCCAAGTGAGGTAATAAGTCAGGAAAAATGTCTGCCCAGAGAGTCAGGACAGTATAATTTCAAGTTTTTCAAATTACAAAGCAAAACAGGTTTGTTTTAGCAGGTAAAATAATACTAAAAACTGTAAAGAAAAAACCTAATCATCATGCTCCCCTCAACTCTACACTTATGACCCCTTGTAACAGCATGGAAGTGCTTATCTATACCTTCCTCTTTACTCATGCAAACATATCAAAGCAACAATATACATATAGAGGATGTTTTTGTTTTTACCAAAGGGAGCCATATTATACATTTTACTTCATAATTTTTTTTTCACTTAGCAATATGTCACAGACATCCTTATATGTCTGCAGATATTTGTATAAACTCATTTTTCCTCAATCTCTTTTTGCATATACACAGATGCGTATACACATATATTCATATATGTATATATGTATACATATATATACATATGTATGTGGGTGCACATATATAATTTTGCAAAATGGGCTATCATTCATGCTGGGCAAGCAGCTAGTAGTATTATCTTGCTTTTTCCTTGTTAACTTGTTTCTGTGCACCCCCCCACCCCCACCTCTCCCAGACTTTTTCTCCCCATATCCACCTCAATCCCAGATAATTCATGTTAACAGAACCTGGTATTCGTCCACATTTTTTCCACACTCATAAAACACATTAAAAAACTTTTATACATTCTTTTATTGTTTTTTTTGTCATTGTCATTTTGTTTCTAGTTTGGGCCCACTATAAATTCACCCAAACAAATATTCTTATACCTTCATTTTTCAATAGTTGTGTTTTTATTTCTTTGGGGAGTGTCTCAGAAGAATGGGTATGTGTATTTTTGGTTTTGGAAAGCAGTCTGGAGAAATATATTAAAACTATCTCCTGTTTCTGCCAGCAATGTGTAAGTACCCCTTTCTCACACATATTCAACAGCAAAGGATGTTTCTCCTTAAAGTTTTGCCCACCTGATGGATGTAAAGTGATATCTCATTACCATTGTGCTTAATCTGACAACTAAGATATTTAATACCTTCTCATTTATTAGTCTCTCAGATTTACTTTTTTTCTGTATGTGCTTATACATTTCTTTTTCCTACTTTTTTTCTGGAGTTTTGTCCTTTTTTTGGTCAGTTTACAAAATCTCTATAGATATTGCCTAATTCTTTCATTTTCATTGCTTTTTGGGTTTTTTTTACAAATCTATTGTCATTTGATTTGGCTAATATCTTTTGTTATTCAAGATTCTATTTTGGGGGGTGCCTGGGTGGCTCAGTCCTTAAGCATCTGCCTTCAGCTCAGGTCATGATCCCAGGGTCCTGGGATCCAGCCCTGCATCACATTGGGCTCCCTGCTCAGCAGGAAGCCTGCTTCTCCCTCTCCCACTCCCCATGCTTATGTTTCCTCTCTCATTGTCTCCCTGTCAAATAAATAAAAATAAAATCTAAAAAAAAAAAAGATTTTGTTTTTGTATACAAACAGGCCTCTATTTTCTGATATAGATCCTGTCATGATTAAGGTCTTCTCCATCCTCAGATTATATAGTTTGAGATTTTCTTAAAATTTGTCTTACATGCATCTTTAATCTCCCTAGAATTTGTTTTCATGCATAATGAGAGCCGGGATTCAACTCTGTTTTCTTCCAGAGGGAGAGTAGGTTTTGCCAGCACCGTTTATTAAACAACCCATTCTTTTCACCACTGAATTGATTTCTGCTTTTCTTATATTAAATTCTCATATACCCTAAGATCTAGTTCTTGATAGTCTATTTTGTTCCACTAACATGTCTGTTCCCATGCCAATGCCATATAAATCTAACTACAGTGATTTTATAGTGGGTTCTTGCTTCTAAAGCCAACCTCCATTCTTCTTTTTCATACTTTTCTTGGCTCTTGGATATTTTTTATTCTATATAAATTTCATGCCCATTTTATCCTAAATAAAACAAGGTAAATATACAATCAAACAAAAACCACTATAGAGATCCTAAATGCATGCTAATTTGGAAAAATTTTTTTTGATGAAACTAAGTTATGCCATTAAGAATATGTTCTTTCCATTTGCTTAGATCTTGATTTAGACTTTTTTCATAGATCCTGTACTTACTTATTTTTCATAAAGTCCTGTTTCTGCAGTCAAATTAATTGTCATACCAGGAAATAAGCTTGACAAAGCAGTCATTGAGGGCATTACAAGTCCCCGCATCAAAGGTGCAAGAGTGGATGTCACTGTAAAAGTCGCAGGAGATAACCCGGTCCCATTGTAGCCTAGGATGCCCTTAGGGGTCCTTCTGATGCCTGGTTCACCACCTTCTTGATGTCATATTTGACAGCTTTTTCTAGATGGTAGGTCAGATCCTTAACCAACACATTGGAGGTGGGGACATGAAAGGCCATGCCATAGCTTCCCATTCAGCTCAGGGATGACCTTGTCCACAGCCTTGGCAGCACCAGGAGAAACAGGAATGATATTCTAGGTAGCCCCTCAGCCATTATGCCACAGCTTCCCAGAGGAGCCATCTGCAGTATTCTGGGTGGCAGTGATGGCATGGACTGTGCTCATGAGTCCATCCACAATGCCAAAGTTGTCAAGGATGACCTTGGTCAGGGCAGGGCAGGGGGGTTGGAAACTGTTGGCAGTTCAGGAGGCATTGATGACAATCTTAAGGGAGTTGTCATACTTACGGTTCATGCTCATCATAAACTTGGGGGCATTAACAGAAGGGGCAGAAATGATTACCTTTCTGGCTCTGCCCTTCATGTTAGCCCCAGCCTTTTCCAAAGTAATGAAGACACCAGTAGACTCTACAACATATTCAGCACTGGGATCTCACCCCTGGAAGATGGACATAGGCTTTTCCTTGATAAGCTTCCCATTCTCAGTCTTAACTGTGCTTTTGAGCTTGTCATGGGTGGAATTATACTGGAACTTGTAGACCATGCAGTTGAGATCAACAAAGGGGTCATTGTTAGCAACAATATCCATTTTGCCAGAATTAAAAGCAGCCTTGGTAACCAGGTGCCCAATGACAGTCAAATCCATTCACTCCAACCTTCACCATCATATCTCAAAGATGATGCAAGTGTCTATCCAACAGGGAGGAGCAGAGAGCCTTGATTTCTTTTACTAGCATTTTATTTAGAAATTTTGATTTATTCAGTAAATGAGAATGAGGTGCTATTTTTTGTATATTTAATGTCTAGTTTTAATATTAATTTTATGTTGAATTCATAAAATGAATTGTAGAGCTTCCATATCCCACCTTACCCTACATCCCCATGGTATAGAATTTTGCTAATCCAAAGAATGCTTCATGGGCTAGCAGCATGGACATCAATTGGACGTCAAGCTCATTTCCTGGAACTTGTTAGAAATGCAAAATCTCAGGCCATAACCCAGGCCTATGGAATTAGGATATGCATCATAAACAAGATCTCCAGGTGAATTGTATGCATAGTAAGATTGGAGATTTGATCTAGAATAGCTTAAGCAGGAATGGAATTATCTTTTCTTTAAAGTGTCATATAGAACTCAGATATGAAGCCAACCAGTCATGTTAACTTTTTATACTTAATTTGATCTACGCTAATTGGTATATTTAAGGTTTCTACTTCTTGAGTAAATTTTGGCATTTTATATTTTGTTAATAAATCATCTGTATTCCCTGAGCTTTACAACTTTGCTGCATAGAGTTGCATTCTTATATTACTTTATTACTATTTAATATCTTCCATCAAGTGATAATGGCTCATTCTCTTCTCATCTTATATATTTTTGCTTTGTCTTATTTCTTTTTATCAAGCTTACAAAAGCTGTATCTATTTTCTTGTTCTTTTCAGAGAACTAGCTTTTGGATTCAATTAGTAATAATCCTTTAGTTAAAACCTGGCAGGGGAAGAGGGTCCTACAATGTGAACCATTACTGTGGATGAATTCAGCTTTGCTATTAGCATCAAAACCACGTCCACATGCAAATCTAAATTTCCAGGGACTAAAGCATAATGAGAATACAGGATTAATACCTATCTTCAACTGATGAATCGCAGTCTGAATAGGAACATACCTCCACCTTGAAATTGCCTTTCCGCATACCTAATCATATTCTAAATGTCATATATGGTTTCACTGGTATAGTTCACTAAATAACGTTTTGAGCATTTGTATTTTGCTTTACAGTTTATAATGCCTTTCATACCCTTTATCTCATTTGAAATTTATGTTTAAAAGGTTCTAATAGATAATCTTGACTAAGGGGAATACAATCCCTTAGTCCCTTACAATTTTCATATACTGAGATCAGCTGGGGCCCTCAGAATGCTCTGTTTCTCTAAAGGGCCAAACAGGGGCCACAGAAGAGTTTGTATTGTGGTGAGAGCTAAGAAAGCAAGTATTCCCTCAGATAAAGGAAGAGGCATTAGTTGACATTTTAACCATGAATAGATAAAAGAAAATGGCAAATTTCAGACAATCATCTTAAACCCGACAATTATGTGAAATGCATTAGCTTTCTTTCAATTAAGGAGTCAAGGTTTTGTTTGCCCTTCTAAAACTATGAAAAACTATTACTTATGCACTCTCATTTCTTACCTTTGCAAATATTCTAATCAGATAAGGATTTCAGCAGCTAGATGACTGTAAGCTTTTGCACTCAAATTGGCCCAAGTTTAGTACAATAGCTGCGAAGTATAAAGTGTAGTTTCTTGAATTTGGGATTTTTAGTTCACTGATAGACCAATCTTATGTTGATCATTATGGAGGACTTATTACAAAGATACTGCTGAAGCCCTTCGCAAAATTTTTAATCTTGTACTGCTGACCAGAGATCTAAGATCTATAATAATCTTTTTATAAGAATTCGCATAGGCAAATACTTGAACAGTCTTTCTGTGTAGTGTATTTAGGTGTCCTTTAAGTACCTACAGTAGAAACCATTTTAACCTCCTATTCCTGGCAGTACTATGCTTAGGACATTTTTAACTTCCAATAAGTGGTGCTGAGTATTGAAAAAGAGAAAATAATCCTCCATCATTCCTACCTCAGAGAAAAATTGATCAATTCACCTACTTGATAATATTTTTCCCCTCTAAGCAAAATGTTCCCTTCCTAAATTCTAGGGTAGAAAGTGAATAAGAGAGATGAAATGGTATAAGTAATGACCCGATGTCCATTGCATTTTAATGCTGGAAATAAAATACTGAAGGATGGACCTTTTGACATTGAAATCTTACTCGGGGAGAAGAATGTTCTTTATGAACAAAATGAAAAAAGTAAAATAATCCATTTTTTAAAAAAAGATTTTGAATTATTTATACCTTTTGAATTCCTTTGAATTTTTTCTTTGGGAGGAGTGTAAACTTAAATCCAAAATATCCTGTAATATTAGTTCATTTCTCCTCTGACCTAAAGTCCTAGAAAAATAAGATACACAGACATTACATGATTGTTCAATTTTTAAAGATGTTGTACAAAGTATCTGGAAATCTTTTCTTTCAAACAATGCCTCTCAGAAATTCAACCCCCTCCCCCCACCCTCCACCCCATTCAGCACTCAATTCCATGGCTAAGGAGTTGCCAGGTCCCCAGCCCCCCTCAGTCTAGTGGTGGGGAGACAGACCAGGAGAGTGAACTTCAAAATAGAGGAAAACATAGATATCTAAATGGATATGCCCTGATTTTCGGGAAACTTGCTAGAAAAGTGAATGTAATTCAAGTGCAGAATACCACACCTAAAGAATCTTGAAGCAGGGCACCTGGGTGGCTGTTGGCTTAGTGTCTGCCTCTTAATTTCAGTTCAGGTCATAATCTCAGGGTCCTGAGATAGAGCCCCACACTGAGCTCCACAATCAGCAGGGAGTCTGCTTGAGATTCTCTTTCCCTCTCTCTCTGCCCCTCCCCACGGTGCTCATGCTCTCTCTCTCTCTCAAATAAATCTTAAAAAAAAAAAATCTTGAAGGTCAGGCTGAGGACAAACCAGATAAAACAAAAGAAAGGAAGGGGAACAAGGCAGAGGGGACAGTGTGGGAAGAGACTGAGAGAAAACAAGAAGGCAGGTAACATCCAAGTTCTGTGTTACTGGAGCAAAGGCTTTACTGATGGGATGCAGGTAAGGGCCCCATAGAGGTTCCATGTTCAGTTTTGAAGTCATCTTTTGACCTACATTAATGCATTAATTCCTAAAGAAATCCTGAAGCAGTGTCTTTTTCATATATGGGAGAGAGGTACAAAGAGATTAAGTGATTTATGTCAGATCACATGTCTAGGAAATGACAGAGCCAGGATTAGAACCCAAGAACCAAGCCCATACTCTTTACCTCTACACCCCTTGGCAACCCATATGGAGGATGGGTTTTAAGGGGAGAAGATTGGAGGAAAGAAAAAAGACCTTGCTGCAATAGACCAGGCAAGAATTGACAAGGCCTCAATTAATGCATATGCATATATGTATTATATACATTTATGTATACAGACACACACAGGTATATACACACAAATACATATACAGGATTGTGATCAGGACTATACATGCTGCACTCAGAGTCCTTGGGTTAAACTAAAATTTTGGTTCCACCAACTTACCAGCTATATGATTATGGACAAGGCACTCCCATGGGTCTCAATTTCTCTACCTGTAAACTAAGAATAGCAACATTACCCAGCTGACAGGATTTTTTGAGGATTGAATGAGATCGTACACATAAGTACACTTAGTCTATGGACTAGGAGTTGGTGCTCAAAGTCTGCCCCTATTAGAATGTTACAAATTGCAGAGACAGTAATGGACCTGTTTTATTAAGTAGGTACAATTAGTAGGGTTTGGGGATTTAGAACCAGGGGAAGGGGTAATGGAAAAGGAGGCAGAGGAGACTAGAGGTTCTTACTGCCAGGTAGATTACTGGGTAGATGGGAAGGTCACCAACTGCAATGAAGAAGATGGCTTATGGGAAACAGAGATGACTTCCTTTCCTTTTGGACAGTTTAAGGTGTTAATGGAACATCTGTGTACAGATGCCCAGTTTAAGTGGCTGAACATGACTGTGAAGTTCAGGGAAGTAATCTAGGGGAATCATTAGCAATAGGTGATAATGCAAGTGTATGAGAACAGTGGGCCAGGAATATCACTCTGAAAAATATGCACATTTATTTTGGGTCAATATACAAAAGGCAGTATTTATTTATTTATTTATTTATTTTTAAATTTTATTTATTTATTTGACAGAGAGAGACACAGCGAGAGAGGGAACACAAGCAGGGGGAGTGGGAGAGGGAGAAGCAGGCTTCCCGTGGAGCAGGGAGCCCGATGCAGGGCTCGATCCCAGGAACCTGGGATCATGACCCGAGCTGAAGGCAGACGCTTAACGACTGAGCCACCCAGGCGCCCCAAGGCAGTATTTAAATGACATGAAAATACAGAAAATGCCATTTCAGCACAATGAGAATGAAGAGTGACTTCTGACGAATAGTACATTCCCACTGTTCAGAATACAGGGCACTAATAGCACATTCTGATCCTAAACCATATATATCAAATAAGGACAAATGCCCTCTGCACACTTAGATTGAGTCAAACAGATTTTATGAAGATATGCTCAGAAAGACAAAAGTAAATGTGACATTAAGAAACAATGCTACGGTTTTTGGAAAGGTCATTTTCTATAACCACTCTGTTTAACGCATAATAAAAAGGGAATCTCAAGATTGTCCCAATCTTTACTCCCAGTAAAAAAGTACATGCTAATCATCTGATGTCAGGATGCCAACTGGTCAAATTTCCTTAAGTCATTTCCCCCTAATATCTAGGATTTTGTTCCACTGAAATAATCAAACATAAGTCTGCTCTAACCATTTATTTAGCATAGTATCAATTAATTTTACTTGTCTTGGTCATTTGTGGAACAAAGCCTTCTTTTAAAAACTAAATGGGATACTTAAGTTTAACATCATTAGTCAAAATATCACAGAAGACATAAGCAGCCCACCAAATCCAATTCCAGCACAGAACACCTGTGATACATCTAGGAACGTGCAAACTTCCTGTTTTTGGCCTTTCCAGGCAGGGAGTCACAGTGCAGTTGTTTGGCATTTCAAACATGAAAAGATGAAGGTAGCACTTCAGCATGGGAGGGGGTAATAATGGGATATGGGCATTTCTCTTCAGGAAAGTGGTGCTGCTACTGGGTATTTACCCCAAAGATACAAATGTAGGGATCCGAAGGGGTACGTGCACCCCGATGTTTATAGCAGCAATGTCCACAATAGCCAAACTATGGAAAGAGCCAAGATGTCCATCGACCGAAGAATGGATAAAGAAGATGTGGTGTGTATATATATATATATATATATATATATATATATATATATATATATATATATA
>NC_058418.1:21650266-21746872 GCF_002201575.2 Neomonachus schauinslandi | reverse complement strand
ATATATATATATATATATATATATATATATATATATATATATATATACACAATGGAATATTATGCAGCCATCAAAAGGAATGAAAGCTTGCCATTTGCAACAACGTGGATGGAACTAGAGGGTATTATGCTGAGTAAAATAAGTCAATCAGAGAAAGACATGGATCATATGACTTCACTGATATGAGGAATTCTTAATCTCAGGAAACAAACTGAAGGCTGCTGGAGTGGTGGGGGGTGGGAGGGATGGGGTGGCTAGGTGATAGACATTGGGGAGGGTATGTTCTCTGGTGAGCGCTGTGAATTGTGTAAGACTGTTGAATCACTGACCTGTACCTCTGAAACAAGTAATACATTATATGTTAAAAAAAAAAAAAAAGACGAAAGCGGGGGGGGAAGAATGAAGGGGGGGGGGGGGGGGGGGGGGGGGAACCAGGAAAGACTATGGACTCTGAGAAACAAAATGGGGGTTCTAGAGGGGGGGGGGTGGTGGGATGGGTATTAGGGCACATTCTGCATGGAGCACTGGGTGTTATACGCAAACAATGAATCATGGAACACTACATCAAAAACTAATGATGTAATGTATGGTGATTAACATAACAAAAAATTTTATTAAAAAAAAAAGGAAAGTGGTGCTGATGGCTTGGGCAGCAGTTTTTAGCTTGTGGACCTGTGTTCCCCTCACAACTGAGTATTGTGTTCCCACTCCCCGATCCCTCCATCCCAATACCAGCAGCATCCTCCAGCCATTGTGACTATCAAATAATGGCCACAAACACCCCCTTGAGTAGGAAGGCTGCCCTGTTTGAACACTACTATTGTAAAAGATTGGTTCAGTTGATTAAAATGCTTTGGATGTGTTTATTGAAGTACCAAATACTGCAAACACAACAAATATTTATCTAAGAAAACTATTTCCATTATTGGGGCAGGGCGGTTGAAGAGGCTCAGAGAATCTTAAAAGGCAGAAGGCCTCTTAGAAACCATCCCAAATTTACAGATGGGGGAAAACAGTGTCCAAAAGAGGTTAAGGAACAGGCCTATGGTTGGATGGCTAGGAAATGGCAAAGCCAGAATTAAAACCCTAAATTCTAGTCCAGTACTTCCACTACGCTATGCTCCCAACTCACTCAATCCACACATGGATATATTAAAAGCTCAGCAGTTTCAGCTATGCCCAAAGGAACAAAATTCCTTTAAACTTACACACAGGAAAAATCAAACCCCCCCAAAAAAGTCACTCAGATTTGTTGGGATCTAAGAATTCATTTAATGCTTTGAGGCCTCTACTCCAGGCTTAATAACTCATCTTAAAATTAAAAATTGGAATTTTTATTTATCATCCCATAAGTTCTTCCAAGTAAGAATTTTATGACTGTAAAAATATATATGAGCTCCTACATTAGCATATCCTGAGGAAGTGAATAGTTCCTGCTGCTTTTTAAAAAGAAAGTAGGAACTCAATTCAACTTCAAATTTTGTCAGTTTATAATAAATATATTGGTATAGTTTTAAAAAATAAATTGTGGACAACTGGCACCATAAAAAGGTAGCATGAGAAGAAAGTGTAAAATGATCTTCCTCATAAATATTAGGAAAAAAGGAATCTTACTACAATGATAAAATATCCAACAAATACCTACATTTCATGGCCTCATGATGGAGGGGGGTGGCCATGTTTCATGTGAGATGCTCCAAATATTAATGAATACTACATACCCACTGTGCTTATACACAATGATGTAATTTCACTACTTTTAGTAAACTAGCAATGTTTGGCACCTTTTGTCTTATATTTTTACCCCAAATACCGGAACATAAAATACTATTATAATAAGGCCCATTTAGCACACCTTTCTTTCTAGAATGGTACAGATGAACCAAATATCTGCTCATAAGCATAAAAACTTGGACATTTTCTTTTTGACGCACTTAGCTACCATTTTAAAGACTGGAACCCTGGACGGCCAGTTCCCTTTGGAAGACCTAACCACTTAATCTAGTTTACTTTCTTACAAATGCACATGTGATCAAAGATGGACCCAGTGGTGTATTACTGGCCCATGGCCAAACAGCAAAGATAAGGCAAACTTATCAAAGTAGCTGTTGACTCTCAACGAAGGGCACAGCCCACTCCCAGTTCCCAGGGAGAGTATCAGATCTGTCTTGTTTCACTTGTGTAACTGAAGGTAGAAGGCAGAAAGCAAGAAGTGGGTGTGGATTCTGATGTCTCCCTGTGCCCACCTTCACTTCACGGTGAAAACTGGTGACTGCAAATACAACTGAAATACCTCAAAATGTAATCACTGCAGAAACAAAACCAGCAGGATCATTTTCACACTAACACAGTGTAAGTCAGATACTTTGGCCTCTTGATAGGGTGGATGCAGGAGCAATGGGAACATGAATATCCACACCTGATGAAGAAAATAACAGCAGCACTCCCATTCTGGAAAGCTTTTCTCAGATAATATCCCACCACTGCCTCTTAAAACTGAAAAATTCTAAATACTAACTTACTCCCATATGTGAAAAAGAAAATTTCCTGACCTATCACATAAGCAGGAAATCGGCTACCTAGAAGTGGGGCTAAACCCTCCGAACTGCTAACACCTCATTTAGGACTCTCCCATAGAGTATATTCAACATCACCACACATACTTGAGGTGGGTGGGTGGGGGGGGGTGCAGAGGGGTGGAGACAGGGCAGGACACACATAGCCAGGACTCATGTGCAAGAGACAAGACGGGAAACCTGGATACTACTATTTCTGCCAATGCCATAAATATCTTCCAGGACTTGGAAATGACCAGTTGTACCTCAGTCTAACCATTAGCACTGTAGAATCTGTGTCCCTGACACAAAGAAGGAAGATGGAGAAAGTTGATTATAGATATCACAAATATCTTGTACACCGGCCTGTAATTTTTAAATAGAATTAACTATCAAAGAAACTGCACTTTTTAAGTCTTTGAGGTTAACAATGTTTAACAGTAGCTTTATTAGGTGAATGCTTGAAAGCATTCAACATTAAATTCAATTTACTTCACATTAATGTTTGCAAATACATTATTAGCAATTCTTAAATATTTCAAATCAACTTAAGTATAGAGGGCTTGCTTCTAAGTCTTCTGAGGTGACAAGAAGATCAAAAGGAGCCTAGAACTTGAGTCCAGGTCTCTAACCAACAATCACCATGTCCTCACCAGTGAACTCATATGAGGGAACTTCAAGGTTGAGAGGGGCAGGCCCCTTCCTGATCCTGCCAGAAGCATCATAGTGTGACCCATGGCAAGGGCAGTAATAACCACCAAAATCTCCTGCATTTGCAATGGGTACACAACCAAGATGAGTGCAAACACCTATCAAGATAACCCATTCAGGTTTCTTTACTCGATCTAAATCATGCTGTGGGTCCCTCAACTGGGACACTTCAACTGCAGCCTCCTGCTCAATTTCCTTCTTGGTTCTATGACGCACAAACAGTGGTTTTCCTCTCCATTTGAAAGCCATGTTCTTGCCTTCTGGAATATCGGATAGCTTGATTTCGATTTTCGACATGGCCAACACATCAGCAGAAGCACTCATGCTGGAAACAAACTGGGAGACGACATTCTTGGCAGCATATGCAACACCTATACTAGTCGTTGCAGTTATCAAATAGGAGAAAGCTTTTCTAGCCTCACTGCTCTCTTTTGAAGACTTCGTAGCATCTAACACCTCAGTGCGTCGATAGTCAGAGAAGTCAGGCACTCTGATGTCTGTGTGGGAATAACGAATGGAAGCTGGGACTGCGAAATAAACAAAGTTAAAAAACACAATTAGATGAGTACCGTGAAAGGGACATACATCAGGAAATAACCTTTGTGAATTCATAAGCAAAAATCAAGTTATAAAAATGTGAAATATGGCACTCACTGATCTCAGAAATTGTCAAGTTGGCAGTGCCAGCATATAAAATACTGAAAAAGAAATGAGGTCAATCACTACCTATCATACTGGTAAGAAATCACAAGATTATATGTGTAAACTGAGTTTCTCGTGATTGAACACTACTGATTCAGAATTCTTAACAATTTAGTGCATCAAATCTAAAAAGTTAAACAGTACTGTAAACAGCAATATTTTAAAATCCCTGAAAATTCAACCTGCCAAGACATACAATTATGGTAACTACCTCTCGCATTCTCTGGATTACAAGGGACCCTAAAACTCCTTAAGCCTACCCAATAAGTTGATTTGTGACCATCTTATTAAACCAAATGTCTAACTTTACATTCCTATCTACCTACTTGCTGAAAGAACTGCTAAAAATTCATGAAATACTTATTACAAGATAATAAACATTCTGTGAACTGTCAGCTTAACTTTAGTTGCAGAAAATTTAGAGATTTCTATTTTATACTCTGGAGCATAAATCAGCATTACTTTAACTTCAAGTAAAGCCACTAATGGACAAAAAAGAACATCCTTATCAAAATATGCAACCATCAAATGAAATATCCAAAAGAACCAATTATTTCAATTTAGTACAGGATAAAAGAGCAAAATTTTCATATATCCCACTTTTCAGTCAAGGGCAATAAATTCTATAAGCGTAAAGGCATTATCTTTCTTTTTCACTGGTGTGGGTCTCTCAACTGAAACACTACTACTGCAGGCCAATTAAATAGGCCAGATCTTTGTGTCAAACGAATGTTAAATAAACAAATAATTACTATTTATGTAGTATGTTGGATATAAGTAGTTTTGTTAAGATTTTATTTCTTTGAGTGAGCAAGAGAGAGAGAGAAAGAGGCAAGAGAGAGAGCATGTGCAAGCAGGGGGAGGGGGAGAGGGAGAAACAGACTCCCCACTGAGCAGGGAGCCCAAGGGAGGCTCCACGCCAGGGTCCTGGGATCATCACCTGAGCTGAAGGCAGATGCTTAACTGAGTAACTCAGGCACCCCAGTTTTGTTAAAAAAAAAAAAAAACAACAAACATATTATGTCCTTTGTCCCATACCATTTTGAAATATCTGACAAAAAAATGAACTTACTGGCATCACTTTTAAGTATGTTTCAGGAAGCAAATCTCTTTGCAAATTGTATATGCATTTTAGGAAATTTGCCACAAGGTTTCCTTTTTAGAAGAGGGACACTAGGGGCACCTGGGTGGCTCAGTTGGTTGAGCGACTGCCTTCGGCTCAGGTCATGATCCCAGGGTCCTGGGATCGAGTCCCGCGTCGGGCTCCCTGCTCAGCGGGAGGCCTGCTTCTCCCTCTCCCACTCCCCCTGCTTGTGTTCCCGCTCTCGCTGTGTCTCTCTCTGTCAAATAAATAAATAAAAATTTAAAAAAAAAAAAAAAAAAAAAGAAGAGGGACACTAAAAATTCCTCACTGAGAAAATGTGTTGTTTCTAAAAGAAATATGTACTTATAAAATGCATTTTCATATAAGTTGCAATTCTACTTGGTCTACTAGGCTGTCTCATCCTAATATACTTCTTGAGCAGTTAAACATTACAATAAAGACTATATCAACTACTTTCACGTGGTTCTCAAGGTCAATAACAATGGGAGCACTAAGTACAATTCACCCTTGAACAACAAAGGATTCTGGGGCACCAAGCCCACATGCAATCAAAATTCTGTTATCTTCTGACTCCCTCAAAACAGCCTATTGTTGCCTGGAAGCCTTACCAGTCAATTAACACATATTTTGTATGTTATATATACATGTATCATATATTGCATTCTTAAAATAAGCTAGGGAAAAGAAAATGTTATTAAGAAAATCATAAAGTACATATGCAGTACTGTACCATATTTATATATATATAAAAATCCACACAGACGTGGACCTGTGCAGTTCAAACCCATGCTGTTCAAGGGCCAACTATATTCATAAAGAATGGTAACCTATCAACATTATTCTACGTACTTTTCTGACTAACCAAACATTTTTTGGAGGGGATCAGGACATGGGTAGTGACTACCTGAGATTCACAACTATGGCAGAGTGACATTGCATTATGTACTACTCTACCTCTCCCTAATGCTAAACCTGTCAGTGTAGACTGGGGTTTGGGATCAAGTATGAATTACTTTCCTTTAGTACTGTCTGGGATTACAAAGGAAAGATGTGTATCATACTTAAAAGATGAAGGAACCTAAGTTCATCCTTTACATTAAAAACAGTATCTACAACCCCTGACCATGTTAACAGCATACAAGGAAACGTATAGGAACATTAAATAGAATGGTTTTGACATTCTCTTCCGGAGATTTGGTGGTCCAAGAAATCCAGTTGTCTACTCCCCTTTTATCTAGCAGGTTACACTTTATATCATACTACACCACCATGAACACTTTGGGAAATTAAACTGCCATATTGTGACAGTCATTCTCTAAGTAATTTACATTAACTCTTATTAGGTGTGACTTTAGCAGCAAAAATGCTAGCTAGATCTAAACTCGAGTAGAATCAGATACTTCTAGAAACAGAAAACGTAAGGGATTATAACAAAACAGGTTTTTGTTTTTTCTTTTAAGGTGAACTCTGATGTGCCCTGGAAATCCTCCTTACCTCATCGAATCCTTCTGATCGAATCCTCCCCCTCACACCCTCAGTACTATCTTTCCACAAACCATCTAGACAGGAGATTTTTTTTTTTTTTTTAAGATTTTATTTATTTATTTGAGAGAGAGAATGAGCGAGCACAAGAGGGAAGAGGGTCAGAGGGAGAAGCAGACCCCCTGCTGAGCAGGGAGCCCAATGCGGGACTCGATCCCGGGACTCCAGGATCATGACCTGAGCCGAAGGCAGTCGCTTAACCGACTGAGCCACCCAGGCGCCCCTAGACAGGAGATTTTAATGTGAACTGAAGCTATAAGCTGAAGACATGATCACAGAAAAAGTTTGCCTTATGGTTCTGTATTATTTACCAGTTCTTGGAAAAGTCAGGTAAGCCTCTAATTTTTAGAAAAAACCCTTTAGCCATTAGACAAATTCCAAAGATCCTTTTTGCCTTTGCTGTTGAAATTTTCTCCTCCCTTATTGTTTCTCACCTCCAGGTCCAAAGAATAGGCTTAGGGTGGGCTAGTGTACTCTGTTCATGCCCTGAACAATGTCTCCAAAACCCACCGGTGCCCCCTAACAAAAAACAACAAAAAAAAAACACCACCATTTTATTCATCCACAAATATTCTGAACTGTATGCAAAATCTGAGGTTGTAGGAAATAGAAAAATAAAGGAGATTTTTCTCTATGCCCTCAAGCACAAGGTCAGAGGAGTCACCAGGAAACACAATAGTGGAAAGCGTTATGTACTATAAAGCATAAAGGAATCAGCAAATAAAAGATTTTATTGACCTGATCCTGAACAGAGATTGACCTGGTAAGACTTGGAAATATGGAAAATGGAGTGGATTATTTTACAGTAGAGAACAGGGTGAATAGAGGAAGAATAAAGAATGGGGGCAACTTAGTTGTAGGGCAAGCATTACTTGTCCTACTTGCCAAATCAACTGTCAGTGGGGCCAGGAAGGTAACACAATGAAGTAGGTCTGGTGAGGACTGTGATGAACTGGAAGAGCGCTTGCTCCAACTAAGAGGGCAGCCAGTGCACAGCACACTAGACTTTTCCCATGTAGAAACTAGAGTTCAGTGTTGCCAGATCCCAACATTTTAAGACACACAAGACATCTTCCTTTTAAAACTATGCAGGCTGGGCAGACTACAGGCACACTACAGGTTGCCACTTCAGGATTTCCAATCTGGAGCCTGAAAAAAGAAATGGAACACAAGCCACAAAAGAGAGAGAGTAGGATTCGGTGAGAGTTGATAGCTAACTCAGTCTTTCAAATCAACCTCTGCCTGTTGCTCTTCTTGAGGAATAAACTGATTACAGTGTGAAAATAACGGCCCACCAAATGAAAACGCTGCTAATACTCTACACCATTAATGACCTTGGGGCATGTGTTAGTGTGTTGTTGTTGTTGGGAGGGGGCGTGAAAGAGAAGGGCACTAAAGGGATCAGGTGGTGGGAAACGGGACAACGTCCCAAATATTAATAGCAGTTCCTATTTTTTGAGCATGTATAAAGTGCCCCAAAATGTGCTAATGGCTTTATGTAAATTTTTCCATCTGAAACTCACGACATTACCTACGAAACTGGTATAATCATTCACCCATTTCACTGGTAAGGCAACACGTTTAGAAATCTGCCCAAAGTCAAACGACCTGTAAGCAACAAAATCTGTCAGACTTTGCTGAAACGGTCGGCCGTCAGAATTCTCGAATTTACCCTGTGAAGTACAAAATTTGGCCTGTGGTTTACCCAGACTGGTCGCCAATGGAAACAATCCCTCAGAGGCACGGGAGGCCAGGGCCGGAGGTCACCTGCGATCGCTCACCCCAGCTGCGTCCGTGCACAGGTGAGAGCGGAGGCCCGGGAGGTGCAGATGATTGCCCAAGGTCGACCCAGCCCGGAAACTTAATCCCCCAAGCAGGGCTCCGCTCCACTTCCCCGCCCTCCTCGGGTGTGTCCTGGGTCCAGAGCCAGAGGGAGCGAGAAAAAGGGGTCCCCTCAGCCCGGCTCACCATTGAGGCCCACGGAGGCGGCCAAAGGCCGGCTCGCGGCCTGGCCACTCAGCGACTCTCGGCACAAGAAGGGCCGCTTCACGTCCAGCACTGGAGGCTCCGGGGTGGCGGGCACCGAGGCCTGCACCAGGGGCCGCAGCGCGCCCGCCACCCCGCGGGACGTGGCCGACAGGACGGGCGCGAACGGGCCCGAACGGGAGGCCACCGACAACATGGCGACAGCTTCTCCAAACGCCGAGCCGGTCACAGGGACGACCTTCCGCCCGCGACGCAGGCGCGAGGAGGCGCAGGAGGCGCGCCCCGTGACGTCGGCGCGCCGGCCCAAGTGGTGCCCGAGCCTGAAGAGGCGCTGCGTCAGAGGCAGGGCTACGAGCATACGCTGAGGGCGGAGCCAGGCGGGGAGGAGGGTGTGCGTTCTTCTCCGTCCGCCCCGCGCGCCTTTTGGTCCTGGGATCTAACCGGAAGAAAGTGGGCAAAGGAGGTCCTCCGGGAGTGTCCCGTGGATCGACTTCGCGTCCCTCAGGGTAAAAACTATCTGTAGGAACCTAGGGATAAGAATAAATTATCAGGGGTGCCTGGGTGGCTCAGTTGGTTAAGCGACTGCCTTCGGCTCAGGTCATGATCCTGGAGTCCCGGGATCGAGTCCCGCATCGGGCTCCTGGCTCAGCGGGGAGCCTGCTTCTCCCTCTGACCCTCCTCCCTCTCATGCTCTCTGTCTCTCATTCTCTCTCTCTCTCTCTCAAATAAATAAATAAAATCTTTAAAAAAAAAAAAAAAGAATAAATTATCACAGTAGATTAAATAGGGGTAATAATAATTCTTAACATATGTTAGGGCATATACATATATATTAGGTTATATGTACTTGTAAAACCTAGAATAGAGCCAAGCATATAGTGACCATTATGTGTGTACTATAATGTTTATTATTAGCACTATCGAACTAAAGAATAAAATAAATAAATTTTTAAAAAGCCAGGGACTTAGGGGCAAAGCTTAATAGTAATGACAATGGTGATGGCTTATGTGTATTAAGCATTTACTGTGTATTCGATTTTGTGCATAATCTTCATTCTTTCATTTATAGTCAAGGTTCCTGTGAAGTAACAGCTATTTTACTGATGAGGAAACCGATGTTTAGAGGGATTATTGTCCAGTACAGGATAGCCAGCAAGGGGTGAAAGGGGTTAGTCTGTCTTCTGAGTCTGTGCTCTTGACCATCACCAGTTTCCCTAAGTGAGATTTCAGGAGATGCAGGGATGAGTCCCTAAATCACTTTCTATCACATGGTGAGAAAGTTATTTCTTTCTTACTTCTCTTTCAATCCTTCTGATTTTACACCAACGAGAAAGTCCTAGTTTGGTGCTAATATGTTGTTAATTCCTCTCTAACATTTGCCAGCCTCCCCTTAAGAGAATAGGCCTTGACTTGAAAGCCCTTGGGCAGTTGAATCAGTGGGTAGAGGATTTAATAATATTGTTTCTTTTCATGGTATTTATTTTGTCTTGATACTGATTTTCCAATGACTATAGTGAAATAAAGTTTGTTTTACATTTTTTTAGGTCAAAGTGAGTTAATTTAAATATTAAGTAAATGAAGTTTCTCTGTGCTGTGTGTGCGTGGGCTCTGGGACCTTGGCAAGTTTCCTGACCCTTCTATGCTTTAGTTTCCTCACCTGTAAAATGGGGTTGCTAATGATGCCACCTGGAAGGAGTAAATGTACTAATGTGTGTAACGTACCGACAAGGGGCACCACACGCTAAGCACCAGGTTTGTTGGTATTGTTTTTATCCTTCAATTCCTGCTGCCACATTTATGTTCCTCTCTCTAGGTCCACAGCACACTGACCACTTCCTGGACTCTGCTCAGGGTCTAAGTCTTGGCCATCGTTATTGCCCCAGGGACTCTGTTGTACTCTCAACACTGGAATTGCCCTCCTCAGTGGCTGCCCCACTTGGCTACCCATAGGTCTGGGCCTGGGCTCACCCCAGCAACAACCCTGATGGTAAGAATGGACATTTCCAGAGCAGCTACCACACACCATACACAGTTTGAGTGCTTTACATAGAATAGCACACTTAATGTCACTACAGCCCTTTGAGGTAGGTAAGAGTAAGTGAGGATGGAAAGAAGGAAGGAAGGAAGGAACCTTTGTAAGGCCCTCACAACCTTACTGTGGGGTAAGCAGAGTAGAACTTGCTTGCCCAGAGTGTCCAGACTCTGTGTTTAATTCCAGTTCTGCCACTCACAAGCTATAATCCTAAAATGAGTTATATATAACCTCTGCATGTGTGTCAGCTTTTCTTCCGTAAAATGAAGATAATAACAGTATTTATCGCCAAAGGGTTATTTTAGGGATCAATTGGACTAATATATTAAAGTGAAAAGAATCATGCCTGGCACACAGTGAGTGCTCTGTAAATGTCCATAACAATAAAAATAACTCTTGCCATTTTATAGAGGAAGAAATAGATACAAAGGTGACAAATGACCTACCCAAAGACACATCATTTTCTTCAGCCTTATTGAGATATAATTGACATGCAACATGTGTAAGTTTAAGGTGTACAATATGTTGACTTGATACACTTATACTACAACTTGATTACCATCATAGTATTACCTAACACCTAAATCACACCACAGAATTATCATTCCTTTTTTGCGGTGAGAACACTTTACGATCTAGTTTCTTGGCAATTTTCAGATATATAATACACTATAATAACTATAATCACCATGCTGTACATCAGATCCCCAGAACTTATTCATCTTCTAACTGGAAGTTTATACTCTTTGACTGACATCTCCCCATCTCCCACAGCCCCCAGCCCCTAGTAACCACCACTGTACTCTCTGTTTCTTTGACTTCCATTTCTTTAGATTCAGCATATACATGAGATCATACAATATTTGTCTTTCTCCATCTGAATTATTTCACTGATCATAATGCCTTCAGGGTTCGTCCATGTTATCCTAAATAGCAAGATTTCCTTCTTTCTCATGGCTGAATAATACCGTATCTTCTTTATCCATTCATCCATTGACAGACATTTAAGTTGTTTCCATATCTTGGCTATGGTGAATAATGCTGCAATGAACATGGGAGTGCCCATATCTCTTTGAGATCCTGTTTTCATTTCCTTTCGATATATACCCAGAACTAGGATTGCTGGATCATATGGTAGTTCTGTTTTTAATTTATCAAGGAACTTCCATGCTGTTTTCCGTAGTGGCTGTACCAAGTTACATTCCCACCAACAGTGCACAAGCGTTCCCTTTTCTCCAGTCTTCACCAGCATTTGTCACACCTGATCTTTTTGATAATAACCTTTCTAACAGGTGTGAAATGATAGCTCATTGTGGTTTTAATTTGCATTTTCCTGACTATTAATGATGTTGAGCACATTTTCATGTGCCTGTTGCCATTTGTGTGTCTTCTTTGGGAAAATGTCTATTCAGATCCTCTGCCCATTTTTTACCAGATTGTTTATTTTGTTGCTGTTGCGTTGCATGAGCTCTTTATATATTTTGACCATTAATCTCTTATCAGATATATGATTTACAAGTATCTTCTCCCATTCTAATGGTTGCCTTTTCATTTTGTTAATGGTTTCCTTTGCTGTGCAGAAGATTTTTAGTTTGACATACTCTCACCTAATAATTCTGCTTTGGTTGCTTGTGCTTTTGGTGTCATATCCAAAAAATTATTGCCAAGACCAATGTCAGGGAGATTTTCCCCTATGTTTTACAGTTTCTGTTCCAATGTTTAAGTCTTTCACCCATTTTGATTTAATTTTTGTGAGTGATGTAAGATAGGGTCCAGTTTTGTTCTTCCCCATGTGGTCATCCTGCTTTCCCAGCACCATATATTGAAGACACTATCCTTTCCTCCTTTCAGTATTTTTGATTCCCTTGCCAAATATTAGTTGGCCATATATGTGAGGGTTTATTTCTGGGCTCTCAATTGTGTTTCAATCTTCTTAAATTTGCTAAGACTTGTTTTATGACTTTTCATATGATCTAAGCTGGAGAATGTTCCATATGCAAGATGCATGCATTGTTTCTCTTAATGGTGTCCCATAGTCCTATGGCTTCCTTCTTTCCTTTATTCTTCTAATTTTTTGCTCCTCTGATTGGAGAATCTCAATTGATCTGTCTTCTAGCTCATTGATTCCTTCTTCTGCTTGGTCAAGTCTGTTGTTGAAGCTTTCTATTCAGTGTTTCAGTTCAGTCATTTTGTTCTTCAGTTCCAAAATTTCTGTTTGGTTCTCTTTCATGTTTTCTGTCTCTTTGTTCTTCTCATTTTGTCCTTATATTGTTTTCTTGTATCATTAACTTGTTTATCTGTGTTCTCTTGTAGCTCTCTAGGCATCTATGGAATAATTATTTTGAATTACTTGTTGCACAACTCCTGATCTCCAGGTCCTTGGGGCCAGTTACTGGAGGTTGACTATATTGCTTTGGTGGAGTTGTGTTTCCCTGATTCTTGGTTGTCTGTGTTGCCTTTCATCAGTGTCTGTGCATTTGAAGAAGCAGACTTTTCCAGACTTTGTGGACTGACTTCAGGAAAGGAAGACTTATCTGTGGATAGGGGCACATGTTGTGACCCTGCGTCTAGTGATGCAGGACACCAAGTTTGGAGGCATGTGGCTGCATCGGGTTTGTGGGGGTTGCATGTTGTCTCTTTGGCTCAGGGGTTCAAAAGCAACAACTTTGTGATCCTTCTGCAAGGGCTGCTGGGATCCTTAGAAGTGCCACCAAGTTCAGTGGTCAGGCACCGTGGCAGACACTGGTGGTGCCAGAGTCGGTAGTGTGCACACACTGGTCTGTGGTGGCCAGCCACAGGTGCCTATATAGGGGCAGGGGCCAGTTGCAGACACAAACACAGTGGTGAGAGTCAAGACAGGTAGCAATGGCCAGGGCCAATTATGGGCTCACTGGCAGCTGGTGGGGTCCAGGCTGTTGGCACACTCTCCTGTGGCTTCAGTCTCCCCCCAAGCATGAGCACTGCAGAGAAGATAGTGGTGGGCATCAGGGCAGTCGCATGAAGGCACAGCTGGAGGGGAGAGCCCCAAGCACACACGTGGTGGTAGGTGGCCAGCCACAGGGGTCTAGCCTGGCATCTTGCCCTTGTGCAGCCTCAGAGGCCCGAGCTAGCTGCCCCTAGTATAGTTCCTAAGCTCCGGTGGGGATGGGGGGTGCAGCTGGCAGCATCAAATATGATACCTGTGGGGCAAAGGCTGGTGAAATCTGCAGGAATTCCACAGCAGCTGTAGTGGCCATTTATTTCTTCAGTGGAGAAATCTGCTGTGGTTCTCTGCAGAGCAGGTCATTGTGAAGCCCAGTGCTCCTGCTGCATGGTTGATTCGGGTAGCCCCTATTTTTCTTCCCTGTCCCTAGCTGTCTCCATACATCTCTACTTTGCCATTCTAAGTGCAGTGAAACTGAAGCAGGACCTCCGTGCAGTGCCCCTGAAAGGCTGGGGAAGCCAGTGGTTTTCCCTGCACTTCCTTTCCTGGCATGGAGAACTCTTCCTAGCTGGGACATTTTCTCTTGGCACTGAACAATGCCAGCTTGGGGGAAGGGTTGACTTAAGTAATATGAAGCTTGCTTCTCTTCTTGTGCAGTTCTTCTCAGGTTTTTTGTTCACTATGTTGCTAAAGTTTCTTAAGTGGACCCCAGAGTTCTTCCAGAGCTGTATTTGTTTGAGATCACTGTCTAATTGTTGACCTTGTGGGGGAGACAGAGACTGAAGTCTCTTGTGTTGCCATTTTGATGATATCACTCCCTCAAAGACAGGACATCAATAAGTAAAGGAGCCCATTTGTTCTGGGTTCCAGTCCAGAGTTACAGCAGGGAAGAGGGTAATCTGTGGCTGAATATCTGTCCTCTCATGGGAGATGGAGGCTGGAATCCAGGAGTAGCAGGCACATTGGAAGTTGGACCTATGTAGATCATTCTGGTTTCTACTTGCTAGTTTTTTGTTTTGTCTTAACTAAACAGGCTGTTAGCTTTCATGCTTCAGCTTCTCTTTCCTTGAATGCTACATCTTGATGGGCTGTAGAGGGAAACAACCTGGTTTGAATACCAGCTCTGCTCCTTACAGCTGTGTGACTTTAGGCAGTGGTGAGCTTCAGATTCCTCATCTATAAAATGGGGATAAAAATGAAATTGCTGTAAGAATAAAAGAAGTACTTAGTCTTTGGTACATAACAAGAGCCTAATAAATGTTATTTTTGTCAATCAGAGGGTGAGGGATAAAGGGTGATGGTTGGGGCGGGGGGAGATAGCCATGGACCTGGGAATGTAAATATTTGGTAAACTTGTCAGTTCCCAAGAACTCTGAAGAGCAAAGTGTATGAAAGAACAAGGATGGAGGAGGCATGAGAAAAAGCCTGCCTTTTAGCAAATGAATGGCTTGTTCAAATCAGAGGTCACAGGTCATAGACTGGAGCTCTACTCTCTTCTCCTACTCAGTCCTGCCCAAGACCTCTTGATATTGTAACAGAACCAATGTGAGTTCCCTCCTTGTGGAGTCAGAAACTGCACCAGGTGGAGTTGTCCCACAAAGAAAACTTTTATTTGCAGCAAATAAGGAGATCATAGGGAATGGCTTCCAAAGTCGTGACTCCCTGAGAAAGGGTGGATGGGTTCCTTTTGTCTAGGATTAGGGTGAATATTTAGATAGGAAAGTCTTGTTATCCTGTATAGAGGTAGGTGTAAGGTCAGACATGCACCTGAAGGAAACGTGTCTATACATACGTGGTATGTTATATAAATGAGGCTGAGGCTCCTCTTTGGGCAGAAATTTTAGTATTATAATGAGGTAAAGGTAATTATAGGTCATTCCAGGGGTCACTCCATGGTCTGTCTGAACAGGCAGGTTTAGCTCAAAGGGGCTGGGTGGTCTGGGCCTGAGTGAGGTCTTGTCAGGGCAGTGGCCTTCATCTGGGGGGGTGGTTTCGGGTTTCATTGGCCTGAGTCAAGGAAAGCCAGAAAGAAGAGCTTCAGGAAAATTGTAAGACAAAGGTTAGTGAGTACAAGCAGGTGGGCTGTATAAGCCAGGGCTGGGTCTAGCTGGTGACAGTATGACATACTCAGTAATTTAAACCTCAAATATAATTTTAATAATTTCTATTAAATAATATTTAATAACTTAAATGTCAAATAATATTTAATAATTTACATAATGATGTAAAATAGCATTTACAAATTCTGAGTATTCCAGCATACACTTTGTAATAGACAGAATAATGCCCTCCCTAAAGATGTGTGTGTCCAAATCCCCAGGACCTGGGAATATGTTACCTTACATGGCAAAAGGACTTTACAGATGTGATTAAGGATCTTGAGATGGAGAGATTATCCTGGATCGTCTGGGTGGGCCCATTGTAATGACAGGGTCCTTATCAGAGAGTAGCAGGAGATCAGAGGGAGAAGATGTTGTACTGTTGACTTTGAAGAAGGAAGAATGGTGCCTGGAGCCATGGAGTTGGGGCAGCTTCTGGAAGCTGGGAAAAGCAAGGAAACAGATTGTCTCCTAGAGCCTCCAGAAGTAACAGAGCCCTGCAGACCCATTTTAGACTTCTGTCCTCCAGAATTATAAAACAATAAATTTGTGTTGTTTTAAGCCACTAAATTTGTGGTAATTTGTCACAGCAGCAATAAGAAACTAATACACACACACACACACACTCACACACACGTACACATTTGTTTTTTCTCTAAAAACTGGAAGATCTAACCACATTAGTCCTAGATCCTAATGAGGTAAATACTTGCTTGCTGATCTGGGTTCTCCCTCATCCTGTCTACTTCACTGAGTTACATTACCTGCCTATCCGCTGAGGCCTCTGAGTGTGGGACCTCAGGTTTATGCAATTCCAAAACAAACCTGATCTGTTGCCAGAAGTAGTAGAATGTCAGGAAAACAAAGGACTCTCGGGGGAAATCGGAGGGGGAGACGAACCATGAGAGACGATGGACTCTGAAAAACAAACTGAGGATTCTAGAGGGGAGGGGGTGGGAGGATGGGTTAGCCTGGTGATGGGTATTAAAGAGGGCACGTTCTGCATGGAGCACTAGGTGTTATGCACAAACAATGAATCATGGAACACTACATCTAAAACTAATGATGGAATGTATGGTGATTAACATAACAATAAAAAAATAAAAACAAAAACAAAAAAAAACCAAGGGACTCTCCCAGTCCCAAGTCTGAATTGTATTTTGAGATACTTCTTATTCCCTATAGTCTTACATCCATCTGGGCAATGGGTATGTGTGTGTGGAGCCAGGGAGGGGAGTGTGTTCTAAGAAGACTGTGCTTGTATTCCCCAGAGATCGTCTTCAGGACGTATTTATAACACAGCAGTTCTGCCTATGATCCTGGATAATGTGCAGAGCCAGTGAGCCGCCTATGGCCTGCCTCAGGAGACACGCCTCAGCCACTTGGATCTCACCTTGTGCCTAAATGGAAAGGCAATCAGCCTCCCGCTGAAGGGCCCCCACGTCTGTCTCCTGTTTCCACGCCATTACCCCAGGAGATGCCTGGCTTCCCATTTCCAGTTCCAGTTGCTGTGACAGTTTCAGCCTCTCCCCTCAGCCCACGTCCCTCGCTTGAGCAGCGAGATGTGAAGACTGACAGCCACTTGAGAACTGCACAGACTGTCCCCAATTTAAGCCATTTAAAATGCATTTCTGTTCCATAAAATCCGTTTCCATGATTCTGTGTCCCTACCTCTTTGAAAGATGGTAACCCTAGGGAGGAGAAGAAATTAGCCAGGGAGGAGAAGTTCAGACGTGCTAATATTTTAATCGCTCGTTCCTTTAACACATTAGTCACATTCATTAAGTATGATTAATTTGCAGGCTTTGTTGAAAACCATATCAGTTTTCCTATCAGCCACACATCCATCTTTTGCCAAGCAAGCTGCTGCAGTGACACCAAAAACTCTCCTCCGCCTTTTTACACCCTGATTGTATTTTGTTTCCCCCGAAAAATTTATCGAGTTAATTAAACTCATGTATATAGAATATTTGCTAAGAACCCAGGCCCCTGGGTGAGGCTGACACTTGCTGCCTGAGTCACTTGGGGAAGTTACTGAACCCCTCTGAGCCTATTTCCTCATCTGAGAATGGAGATAAGAATACCTATCTCAGAGGTTTGTTGTCAAGATGAAATAAAGTTTGGGAATTGCTCAGTAAGTTAATATTATTATAATTAAGGACTCTTGGGGTATCATGCATTCATTTAAAAGATCTTCACCCAGTGACTTCTATATGCCAGGTAATGCTGTGTGCCCCCTGCCAGCAATACGGCAGTGAACAGAATAAATAAACGTGTCTGGCCTTCAGGACCTTACATTCTAGGTGGGGAAGATAGACAACAAACATATATACCAGATGGCCATTTGTTCTATGGAGAAGAGAGAGCAGGACGAGAGGAAGGGAGTGCCGGGATGGTGGGAGAGGGTTGAAATCACCTAGTTCAACCATGTTGAGGGAAATATGTACCTCAGAAAAAATATGATTCATGTATCCATCCACTGAATGGATGTTGAGAAGCTACGAGATACCAGACTCTGGCTGGAGCTGGGGACTCAGGTGCCAACCTGGAGAGGCTCATGGTTTCAGGGGGACAGCCATGCTGTGTGCCCAGTTGTGTGACACTCAATGAGAAGACACCAACAGATGTACAAAACAAGGCCAAGTGCTAAAAGAGCAAAGGCTCCACGGAAGAGCGTGATCAAACAGCAGTTTGACCAGGGGATGGTGCTCTTGGTGAGGGGGATGTGAGCCTAGCCATGAAGATGCAGGCAGAGGAAGCAGGTAGAAAAGCAGGTGTAGCAGGTGCTGCAAGGTCCTTCCTGTATCCCCTCCCTGGACCTCCAGGTGCCAGCCCCTGAATCTCTGTCTGAAAACTCTTTTGCCCACACTGCAGGCTAGGAATGCCGAGAGTAACGAGGCCGCCCCACCCCCAGCAGGCCTCCAACAATGGCTGACAGCTTCTTCACTGCCTTCCTTTGGATGGGAAACTCTGACTGTGTGTTCTACACTAGCCTCCAGGGTTCGCGTGTGATATTCAGCTCCAGTTGCCCATGGTGGTAACTGGTTTGATAACACTACAGGCTGCCTTCCCTTCCTTGCCTCACATCCTCCCTCCCAGATAAACATCATCTCTCAACTGTTGTCTCAGGGTCTGCCTCTAGGAGAAGGGGAGCAGGCAGAAGGGACCTCACATCCCCAGAGGCTTGAAGGCAGCAATGGAGGCGAGTAGTTTCAAGTGGGCAGAGTAGAAGCTATGTGGGCGAGAAGAGGCTCCTGGAGGTGGAGAGTGAGGCCTTTATTTGTTTTCTATTGTGTAGCAAATATCACAAGCTTAGCTTTTCAAAACAATGTTCATCTATTATCTCAGTTCTGTGGGTCGGTAGTCCAGGCCTGGCTCATTTGTGTCCTCTGCTCAGAGTCTCACCCCGTTGTATTCAAGGTGTCAGCCAGGGCTATGTGATCTCACCTGAGGCCCAGAATCCTTTTCCAAGCTCACTGGGTACTGGCAGAACCTAGTTCCTTGTGGTTGGGCAGAGGCCTTTGACATCTAGAGGCCACCACAGTTCCCTGCCACACTGCCCTCTCCACAACGTGGCAGCTGTTCCTTGAAGACCAGCAGGAGAATCTCCATCTTTGGATCTCTCTGACCTCTTCCACCCCCAACCTCTAGACTCTCTTTGACAAGGGCTCACCTGATTAGGTCAGGCCCACCTACCATCAAGAGGAAGAGAGCATACAGGGGGTATACACCAGGGGTGGGAATCTTGGGGCCATCTTAGAGTTCAGCCTACCACAGTGCCCCATCGTGAAGAGCCTTGAATACAGCATGCAGCAGCATGGGATGGGGCTGTCCCATTTTTTACCTGCTTGCCTTGGGCTCCACAACTCCACAAGAGCTCAATATGGAAGGTGAGCAAATGTGTTCTCACATGGGAGCACTGTGTCTTCCATGTGTCATGTGGCATGTTAGGGTTTCCTCCCCACTCCCTGCAGAGTGGGAAGAATCCTGGGAGAGATGGTTCTAGGATAAGCTGTTTTCATGGAGAATTATACATTTTCTGGAGGGAAGATAGTAGTCAGAGAGGTGGGGGGTAAGTGAAGGGATAAGTTGAAAATTTTGGCAGCCTGTAGAAGACAAAGAAGGTGTTAGAGTGTCTCCCTCCTCCCCAGCTTCCCCTCCCTCTGCCCCAGGGTATCAGAGCTCTGTATCTTCTGAAGTTCTGGACCCACTCAGCTTGGACTCAACTCAAAACCTCTGTGGAAACTCAGGAGAATCTGAGATCCAGACTACTACCTGGATCCCATGTTTGCCGAACAAGAGCCAACAGAGGCCCCTTCATCTTGGAGAGGACTAGGCTCCTTGACACTCCAAGACATCCCTGAGGCCTTGAATGTGAAGCAAGAAGGAGGCTCAGGCCCATCCAGGGCCACTGCAGGATCTGCATGCAGAATTACTAGGTCATTGTTTCCCTTTCATAACGATGCTCAGAAAACATTAAGAGAAGTTAAATCAAACTCCAGTTGTCCAGCATTGTCACTGGAATAATAAATTCATAGGTTAAATAAGAAATTTTACTTGTATTTATTTCAAAATTGATGGACACAAGGAAGGCGATTGTGAAGTGCTTGGTGTTTAATTTTTATTTAAAGGTAATCATGAAGGCAGCATCCATTTGTACGTCCAACGGCCCTTTCATCCCTAAATCTTGAGAGCACTTTCCCAAGCATACCAGGAATAAATTAAGTTGCAAAACCTCTATAAAAAGATTAAAGTTGAAACATAATTTTGGGGGCACCTGGGTGGCTCAGTCGTTAAGCGTCTGCCTTCGGCTCAGGTCATGATCCCAGGGTCCTGGGATCGAGCCCCGCATCGGGCTCCCTGCTCCGCAGGAAGCCTGCTTCTCCCTCTGCCACTCCGCCCTGCTTGTGTTCCCTCTCTCGCTGTCTCTCTCTCTCTCTCTCTGTCAAATAAATAAATAAAATCTTTAAAAAAACCACAACAATTTTGAAGAACCATTTGAGTTTGTCCATTTACCTGCTTTGTAAGTACCCTTGCCTATTTTTCTTATAAATCTTTTTCACAAAAGAAGGGACTTTGTGTGAACCACACAACAGAATGAAATGGTAAACTTCCAACATCTTAAGAAAAGCCCAAGTTGAATTAAACCCGCCTTCCGTGTCTAGGTGATGGTAATTAAATTGGATCTCCCATAACGAGGTGTGCTGATTAATAAATTATTTGATTACCAAGTATAAGTATACCTGCAATCAATACAATTGCCTAAAAGCTCTGAATTAGAAATTGTGCAATAAAATATAACTGAAAGGTATTAAGAATTGGTAGTTTTAATTACAAGAAATGATTAATTGATCATTCGGATGGTATTGATCTACAACTTATTTAATTCTTCGCAATTTGATTTGTCAAATTTGAATCCAAATAACTGATGATTTGTCCTATTAATGTAGAGCTGGGAGGGATGGGGCAATGAAAGATGAAAGCCTAGAACCACGGACCCAGTGGCTCTGCAGAAAGGCCTGAGTTATTAACAGATAATGGCCCGGCCTTTGTTGGTGCTCACCTGCAGCACCCTGTGTCCTCCCACACATGCCCCTCTGGGTCTAGGTCCAGTGCAAGCTCCATGTTCCCCAGGGAAGCCCTGGAAGGCTCAGGCAGACCTGGGGAAATGCCCGCCTCTGCATCTCATTCCATGTCTCCTGGCCTCAGCTTTCTCATGGCAAAAGGGGGATAGTAAGAGTGTGTGCCTTCCGGAAGGAGGGGCGAGGGCTCACTCAGTCTCAGGCAATGCAGACGGTATGCTGATTAGTATTTTAGCACTATGATTATCACCAGTCTCCCTCCTCTGGATTGCTGAAGGATGTATTGTTGATGCCCTCATTAGGTTCCAAGCCACCGCCCTACATTCTGCCTCCACTAAATAAACTCCTTAGGGCGGGGATAGAGCTTCACACTAGAGTTTCCCCCACTGAAGTATTGCTCTGTCCACAGCTGCAGCAGAAAGACCGAATTTCTTCTATTCAATCTGTAATGGCATGTTATGCACACAGATGGGGCCCAAGAAATTTGTGCTGGTGGAAACAAAGTCAGCAAATGCTTATGTGTCCTCTGTGCTTCAGGGACAGAGAAGTACAGGCAGAGATTACCCTGACTGGAGACAGAGCCTGACGCCTGGGGAGGAGGGAGCCTGGGCATGCAGTGTGTATGTGTGTGTGTGGGTGGGTGGGTGTGTGCGACAGGGAAGAAAAGGAGGGCAAGGGAGAACAGGTGGGTGTGAGAGAGGAGAAGGCAGGCCTGAGGACAGTGCCACTGATGGGGGTAGAGTAGGGTGGGAAGCAAACATGCCTGGCAGTCTAGCACTGGGCAGATGTCTCCTTGGAGGGAGTCACTGGTTCTTCCATCAGCTCAGGCAGTGAGAGGCATTCCCCTGGCTTGGCCTGGAAAAGATAGGCATTCTCAGTAGACCTCTTCCCACGAGCAGGATGTGAACTTCTGAAAGTTCTGGAGGTCAAGTCTCACCTTCCCCTCTACCCAGGCCCCAGCTGGGGCTCTCCACCCCTTTTCCCTGTAACTTTGTCTCAAAGGCTAGATACCCTGCCTGACATGAACTACTTCCCAGAACTTCTGTGGAAAGAAAAGCTAGGTCATAAAAGAACCTGGCCTGCCTTGCTGTTGACAACTGTAGACAGGGGCCACAAGAACTCTGAAGCTTCAGTCAAGGCAGATGCAGCTGGAGAGATCAGATCTGGCCTGGAGCTCTGGCCACCTGGGGAGTGGGGACAGCTCTCTTGCTCTTCTGGGAGGCCTGACCAGGGACCCTCACATCCTCTGGGGATGGAGCTCTGCAACTGCATGCATAACCCAAACACTTTGACCCACCACACCACTTACAGGAATGTGTCCAAAATAAACCATGAGACAAGTACGTGAAAATGAATGTGCAAAGATGCTCACTGTAGTATTATTTAAAACAGTAAACAATTATCCCCAGACTTAATGAAGAATTGGTTAGATTAGGGTACATTCATAAAATGGCTTTTCCATCATTTGAAGTTACATTGTAGATCTATGTTTAATGACATGGTAAGTGACATTCAATGTGCTAAGTGAAAAAAGCAGCTTATAAATCAGGGTGTACATGATCAGGTTTTTGTTAAATGTGTTTGTGTGTGTCTATAAATACCTATTTTGCAAACTAAAAAGTTCTAGTGAAATGCACATCAAATATCATCTTTGAATAGTAGAATTATTTTTACATTTTATATATTTTGTATTGAATTTAAATATTTCTTACTGTCTCTTTTATATTTTTCTATATTATCTGACTTTTTTACATTGAGTTTATATTATTATTATTATTACAATTCAAACATAAATTAAGAAAACCTACTTTGGGAAATGGTAAAAAGCAAAGATCACTTGCTTCTTCTTTTTTTTTTTTTTTTAATTTCAGGGGTAGAATATACTGACTCATCAGTTGCATATAACACCCAGTGCTCATTACATCAAGTGCCTTCCTTAGTGTCCATCACCCAATTACCCCATCCACCCACCCACCTCCCCTCCAGAAACCCTGTTTGTTTCCTAGAATTCAGTTTCTCTTATAGTTTGCCTCCCTCTCAATTTTCATCTTATTTTACTTTTCCTTCCCTTCCCCTCTGTTTATCTGTTTTGTTTCTTAAATCCCACAAATGAGTGAAACCATATGGTATTTGTCTTTCTCTGACTGACTTATTTTGCTTAGTATAATACACTCTAGTTCCATCCAGGTCATTGCAAATGGCGAAATTTCATCCTTTTTGATGGCTGAGTAATATTCCATTATCGATCTATCTATCATCTATCTATCTATCTATCTATCTATCTATCTATCTATCTATCTAATCACATTTTCTTTATCCATTCATCTGTTGATGGATGTCTGGGCTCCTTCCATAGTTTGGCTATTGTGGACATTGCTGCTATAAACATTGGTGTGCCCCTTCAGACCACTACGTTGTATCCTTGGGGTAAACACTTAGTAGTGCAATTGCTGGGTCATAGGGTAGCTCTATTCTGAACTTTTTGAGGAACCTCCATACTGTTTTCCAGAGTGGCTGCACCAGTTTGCATTCCCACCAACAGAATGTCACTTGCTTCTATTTCAACAACTGCATGAGGAAGATAGGATAGGAAGGAATCCTATGGATAAGGGCCTAGGGTTCTGAGGAAAGTGACTTAAAATTCTAGCCAGGCTCTTCACCTGCCCTTCTAGGCCCTGCCCCTTCCAGACCACTGCCTCACCCGCTCTGAGTGCTCCAGTTTTCCTGGGTACCTTGTTGTCCTCTTACATGCCAAACTCACTTCAAACTCAGGGCCTTTGCATCAGCTATCCCTCTGCCTGGTACACACCACTGCCCTGGTCTTCACACAGCTGGATCCCTTTTGTCATGTTCTCAAGGTAAATGCCACTGCCCCTTAAAGCCTGCAATTAATACCCAGTTTAAACTGGTCTCCTCACCTCTACACCCGTCACTATCAATCTCACATCCTTTTATTTCTTTGTTATACTCCTCGTCACCACCTGAAATGATGATACTTATTTCTTTCCCTACTCATTTATAGTCTCTTTTGTTCACTACTGTGGGTAGCCAGTGGTGTCTGCTGCAGCCAGATTAGGACTTTGAAGAACCCAAATATGGACTCCCCCATGGAATCCAAAATGAAACAATACTATATTTTAATATAAGGAACTCCAGGGCTTTCTCAGTTTTCCCATATCTTCTCTGCTCACCACTGTGACCCATAACATGTGGCTTGTCACGCTGTATGTGTTCAGTGAATAAACTTTGAATGAATGAATAGGCAAATGAATGCATGTCTACCAAGCCTTGGGGAAGGAAAGGGATGGCAGAAAAGGATACCTCAGAGAGGAAAGGGTCTTAGACTACTGGGCAGGTAAAAACAATAGCAGGTGTGTGGCAGTAACCAGAAACCCCCAGCCCCAAACTGGGCTAAGAGTCACCCCCAAGTGGACTCCAAGAGCAGCCAGGTCAGAGAGCTACCATCACTGTCAATGGCCTGGTTCATCTAGGTACTGAAAGCCATTTTTCACACCTGGGGAAATTTTAAGTTGTTAATTTATTATATAATGAAGCTATTTTTAAACACAGGGAAGAAAAAGTAATCCTTTCCCAATTGATACTGTAACACTAACTTAGAACACTGTGAATTTATTCTTTATAACCAAGTTATAAATTGTGGAAAATAAGAGTTTCAAATGGAAGTGTTGACATCATAATCTTATATATAGCAGCATGAATAACCAACCATAACCATTATTATTTTGTCTTCTATTAATGTTTGCTTTTTTGAAAGTTCAACTTACTCAACGTGTTCATCTTTAAACGTGAGTTAGAGGTAATTTGCATGAACATGAATTAATTAGCTGCAACCCACCATAATGAATTGGGAAAATGCAACTGTGCTTTCCATCTCTTTTATTTATAGCTCATTCTTGCTATGTTACACCTTTTCAGATATTAAGTGCTGAACATGCTTGCTCTTAAAAAGGTTAATTATCCAAGACAGGTTTATGGTACCTTATCTAAAGACCACATATTCTACTTCTTTGGTATCTTGGATTTATATATTTACAAACAGTGGAAAGTTAATCAGTCCAATTTCCTTCCCTTCCACACCCCAGCCAGTATTCTTCTCCTCTTGTGTTCTGCCAGTATCACATGGGTCTATGTTAGCAGCTCTCTGTTTCTGACTCTGGCAAATTACTATCCACAGCTTGGAGCACCCAACTCTCCCTGCCTTGACTGTGAATTAATATAGAATGATCCAGGTAAGTGAGGCAGGACAAGTCCAGCCCAAACCCTGACACATCTGGAGCAGAGCATGGGTTTTGGGTTTATTTGGTCCAGAAGATGTTGAGAAATTGAACTGTTGGCCAATATTTAAAAATTTGGAGGTTTCACACACACAGACACACAGACACAGACACAGACACAACACACACACACACACACACACAGAGGTATCTGGTCTATCTTGAGAAATCATAAGGCCAGATAGGATTAGACACATTCCAGGGTGGCAACAACAAGGAGCTTCATGGAGGCCCCTCCTGGGACAGGGCCTGAACTCTAGGGCTTCCGCATCATCCCCACCAGTCCCTGCTGTCCTTATAGAGGTTGAGTGCTGGCTGTCTTTTATCACCTTATACTGGACCTACTTGAAACTCCATGGCTCCTGCAACAGGGATATTTTATGAGAAAGCAGAGCTGCATCTGCACCTCCATGGAACCAGAAAGTGAATCTCAGTACTGTAAAGTCAAGGGAGGCAGGCGTCCAGAGAGTAATCCAATCACCCAGACAGTGCACAAGGTAAACAATAAAGAAAAAGGGCATTTCAGAACATGGTAAGTGCTACTGGAAAATAAACAGGGAAATGAGATGCAGAAGGGCTGGTGGTGGGAATGAGGTCTGCTCTCACCGACTGATCAGTGAGGGTTTAGCTATGATGGTGGCATGTGAGCAGAGACCAGATGAGGTAGCACAGGAAGAACTGGAGTAGACATTCAAGATATATCAAGGCCAATATCAAAGGCCAATAATAAAATTAGAGTATTATAGGCTCTATAAGAAGGCCAGGGTGATGGGCTTTAGTGAACTAGCATGAGATAAGAACAGTATAGTGAGCAGGGGCCTGAATAGCCAGGAAGCTCATTGTCAGCCTAAATTTCCCCAAGAGCAGAGTCTAAACAGAGATCCACGTGCAGGTATTTGATTTGGGAATATTATCCCAAGGGAGCTGGAAAGAGGGAGAGGGAAGTGAAAAATGGAAAGAAGAAAAATGAATATGAAGATACATTATCAAGTGGGTCTGTTGTGGGGATAAAGAGCCTTATCAAATGTGCCTCAGAACTGTCAATATAGAAGATAAAAGAAGAAGGCATTTACTCATTGGCTTCCAACCCCCATAGGTGAAGTGTGGCCCCCTAGGCATTAACTTCTTGGAGATTCTGGGCTTAATGTGCATAATTGTCAAACTATTTCTGGGTGTCTAACACCTCAGAGCTAGAGAAATCCTGGGGCAGAAACAAGAGATGTAGCTGGGTGACATGCTGTCAGATCGTATCCATGCAATGCTGGTAAGAGCCAGTATGAAACTTCTTTATCAAAGATGCAACAAAAGGTGGGGCCACAAGTGCTAAAACAGTGGGGAAACAGTGCTAAAAGAGGCCCAATACAGTAACAGGATGATGGAGACCCCTTCATCTTCCCAACACCAAATCCACAATCTTACTTTATCTGTACTTATATTCTGCCTTCTCTCCTGTTAATAACATTGACATATCCCCGTGCCTTCAAAGGGTCCTATTCCTTACCTCGTCTTTCCTCCATCATCAGATTCTCCCTCTATCTCTGGCCATAATACCCTGATACAAACATGCTCTAACTGCCATCTTTTTAAAAACCTTCCTTGAGGATAACCTAGAGAAAACGCACAAATTTTTAGGAACATACAACCTACCAAGTCTGAATCATGAAGAAATAGAAAATCTGAACTGACCAATAATGAGTAAAGAGATTTCAGTAATCAGAAACCTCCCAATACAGAAATCCCAGGACAAGATGATTTCACTGGAGAATTATACCAAACATTTAAAAATTTTTTAAAAGATTTTATTTTTTGACAGAGAGAGAGAGAGGGAATACAAGCAGGGGCAGTGGGAGAGGGAGAAGCAGGCTTCCCGCAGAGCAGGGAGCCCGATGTGGGGATCGATCCCAGGACCCTGGGATCATAACCTGAGCCAAAGGCAGACACTTGACTGAGCCACACAGGTGCCCCTACCAAACATTTAAAGAGTAAGTAATGTCTATCCTTATCAAACTTCTGAAAAAAATTGAAGAGGAAGAAAAACTCTCAAACGCATTTATGAGGCCAACATTACCTTGATACCTAAGCCGGATAAGAACACTACAAGAGGAGGAGTAGGCGACCTAAATTTCGTCTGGTCCCAGGAATTCAGCTAGATAGGGATCAAACCATTCTGAACAGCTACGAACTCAACAGGAGATCGAAGAAAAGAATAGCAACAACTCTCTCATCAGAAAAACGACCACTTTCTGGAAGGTAGGACGTGCGGAGAAGTGAATCCGAGGCGATATTCGGGAGGATAGACAGTGGGGGAGGGGGCCTCCGTCGGCCACTTCTGGCAAGTGATAGAGCCACGGAGCACAAAATCGGAACTTTCAGAAGTCTGCTCCGCTGAGGGATGTCGCTCCAGTGGCTAAGCTGGGGGTGGAACCCTTGTGAGACGGTGTGGTCTCAGGACCCTCGGGGTCACACAAAGACCAGGGGTGCCTGAGTGCGGCAGAGCTCCCAGGTATCGGAGCGGGGAAGCCGGCTGCAGAGACGGGGCTGAGGCACGGGCTCTCAGCTCGGGGTTGCCATAAACCGTGATCCGTGGCATAGTCGGGCCACTGCTCCTCCAGCAGGGACCCAACAAGCGGCAGATCTGGGGAGACTCACCTTCCTCCCCCAGGAGGAGAGGCGCGGGAGCGCACCACAGGGATCTGCGGGGTTTGGAGACTCCACACGGGGTCGGGTGCCAGAGATAGAAATGCGGGGTCACAGACTGCGTGAGCACGGAGTGTGGCCGGAGACCAGGGAGACGGGAGTGACTGACGGCTTTTTTTGGGAGGCTCACTGAGGAGCGGGGCCCCGAGTTCTCAGCTCCTCCGGGGCGGAGATTGGGAGGCCGCCATTCTCACTCTCCTCCTCCAAAGCTGTACGGAAAGCTTGCAGGGAACAACAGCTCCCGAGAGCAAACCCGAGCAGATTACTTAGCCCGGACCAGGCAAGGGCGGGCAATTCCACCTCCGACAAAGACATTTGGGAACCATGTCAACAGGCCCCTCCCCCAGAAGATCAGCGAGAACAGCCAGCCAAGACCAAGTTTACTGATCAGTGAGAACGGCAGAACTCCAGCGCTAGGGGACTACTGCACATAGAATCCATGGCTTTTTTACCATGATTCTTTAGTCTTTCAAAGTTAATTTTTAATTTTTTTTAGCTTTTTTTAAAAATTTTTCTTTTTCCCTTTTTCAACCAACATCTTATCAATCCCTTTTTTAAAAATCTTTTTTCTTTTTCAGAGTCATATTCTATCCCTTCATTGTAGTTAACCTTATTTCTGGTATATACATAAGTTGTTCTCTCTTTAAAATTTTGGGATACAGTTTCTTCTAACAGACCAAAATATACCTTAAATCTCTAGTATATGGCTTTGTTCTAGTCTCCTGCCTGATCACATTCTCTCCCCCCCCCTTTTTTTTTGTTCTTTTAAAATTTCTCTTCTTTCTTTTTTCAACCAACTTCTTATCAATTCCTTTTATAAAATATTTTATAATATTCATCTTTACAATCATATTCTATCCCTTCATCGTATTTACCCTTATTTTTGTACATATATAAGTTTTTCTTTCTTTAAAATTTTGGGAGGCAGTTTCTTCTAACAGACCAAAATACAACCAAAATCTAGTGTGTGGCACTGATCTATTCACCAGCCTGATCATATTTGATCATATTCTCTTTTTTCTTTCTTTCCCTTTCTTTCCCCCCTGTTTCAGGTCTCTTCTGATTCATTTCGTGTATATTTTTCTGGGGTTGTTGTTACCCTGTTAGCATTTGGTTCTCTCATTCATCTGTTCTCCTCTGGACAAAATGACAAGATGGTAAAAATCACCTCAAAAAAAAAAAACCAAGAGGCAGTACTGACTGCCAGGGACCTAATCAATATGGACATTAGTAAGATGTCAGAACTAGAGTTCAGAATGATGATTATAAAGATACTAGCTGGGCTTGAAAAAAGCATGGAAGACACTAGAAACCCTTTCTAGAGAAATAAAAGAACTAAAATCTAACCAAGTCGAAATAAAAAAGGCTATTAATGAGGAACAATAAAAAATGGAGGCTCTAACTGCTAGGATAAATGAAGCAGAAGAGGGAATTCGTGATATAGAAGACCAAATGATGGAAAATAAAGAAGCTGAGAAAAAGAAAGATAAACAACTACTGGATCATGAGGGCAGAATTCGAGAGATAAGTAATACCATAAGACAAAAGAATATTAGAATAATTGGGATCCCAGAAGAAGAAGAAAGAGAGAGAGGGGCAGAAGGTATATTGGGACAAACTATAGCAGAGAACTTCCCTAATTTGGGGAAGGAAACAGGCATCAAAATCCAGGAGGCACAGAGAACCCCCCTCAAAATCAATAAAAATAAGTCAACACCCCGACATCTAATAGTAATACTTACAAGTCTCAGAGACAAAGAGAAAATCCTGAAAGGAGCGTGGGACAAGAGGTCTGTAACCTACAATGGTAGAAACAATAGACTGGCAGCAGACTTACCACAGAGACCTGGCAGGCCAGAAAGGACTGCAGGATATATTCAGAGCACTAAATGAAAAAAATATGCAGCCAAGAATACTCTATCCAGCTAGGCTGTCATTAAAAAAAGAAGGAGAGCTAAAAAGCTTCCAGGACAAACAAAAACTAAAGGAATTTGCAAACACGAAACCAGCCCTACAAGAAATATTGAAAGGGGTCCTCTAAGCAAAGAGAGAGCCTAAAAGCAACATAGACCAGAAAGGAACACAGACAATATACAGTAACAGTCACCTTACAGGCAATACAATGGCACTAAATTCATATCTTTCATTAGTTACCCTGAATGTAAAAGGGCTAAATGCCCCAACCAAAAGACATAGGGTATCAGATTGGATAAAAAAAATAAGACTGATCGATATGCTGCCTGCAAGAGACTCATTTCAGACCCAAACACACCTCCAGATTGAAAGTGAGGGGGTGGAAAACCATTTACCATGCTAATGGACATCAAAAGAAAGCTGGGGCAGCAATCCTTATATCAGACAAATTAGATTTTAAACCAAAGACTATAATAAGAGATGAGGAAGGACACTATATCCTACTTAAAGGGTCTATCCAACAAGAAGATCTAACAGTTGTAAATATCTATGCCCCTAACATGGGAGCAGCCAATTATATAAGCCAGTTAAAAACAAAATCAAAGAAACACATTGACAACAATACAATAATAGTAGGGGACTTTAATACCCCCTCACTGAAATGGACAGATCATCTAAGCAGAAGATCAACAAAGACATAAAGGCTTTAAAGATTTTTTTTTTTATTTGAGACAGAGAGAATGAGAGACAGAGAGCATGAGAGGGAGGAGGGTCAGAGGGAGAAGCAGACTCCCCGCCGAGCAGGGAGCCCGACGCGGGACTCGATCCCAGGACTCCAGGATCATGACCCGAGCCGAAGGCAGTCGCCCAACCAACTGAGCCACCCAGGCGCTCCGTGAATAATTTTATATTTAATATACATGGGAAATTCACAGAGTTTGTAACTGGAAAAGCCATAGCTGACACCAAACTTCAATTCGTTCATGATATCCCCGACCTGGGCTAGATGGCCAAATCTACAGCTGCTACTCCAGGGTGTGGAAAGTGCTGAGTAAGGGCCTTGGGCAGAAGATGGCCAGTGAGAATGGAGGCAGAGGTCACGTGACAGGATGGAGATTAGGGGCCAGAATAAGACACTAACCTGGTACCACACCCAGAGTAGGTATGGTCTAAGGGGCTCATGAGGGAGAGGGCAGCAAGATCAGCAGTGCTTAGAATATCCTACTAACCTTATCACAGGTGCCCAACTGCATATGGCTCTGTGCAGTTTGCCTGCCCCTGGCCAGAAGGCAGGATCCTGAGGGTAGACCCACTTTGTCTTGTTCTCCGCTGAACCCTCAGCCTGGCATGTAGCAGGAAGGTGTTTGGAGGTGAAAACAACAAATGAGGGAAATCTGAGGGATACCATGGCTCTCTGTGCACAGTGGGCACTGAGACTGCCTGTATGTCTGTTAGGTCCTCACCACCTCCTCAGAATGTGAGGTTCTCAGGCCCGGGACAGTCTCACCCTTCTCTGACTCCCAAATTTCAGTGCTGGGCCTGGCCCAGAGTTGGACTATGAATGAAGGAATGACCACTGGGTAAAAGTTCCAGGGGCAGAGATTCTGGTTTACTATTATTCATTATTTTAACATCATCCCTGAGCCCCTATTTGTTCCAAGTTGTGACCTGGACCCTGGACTCTGGGAAGCCCAAAGTATAACCGGAGAGGGCCTAATATAGCAACACTGATTTCTAGTGTATACTTCATTGCAGAGAGCTCCTGGACTCCTGTCTTGGCCTCACTGCTCCGGCCAAGCCAGGTTCCTGTGCTGCTTCTCCAGGGCCGACTGCTCTGCTCTGGCCAGCAGTCTTCATGAATCTTTCCCTCTGACTTCTCTCCTGGCTGCTACCCCACAACCCACAAGGGGCCTGGACCAAATTTGTTTTGCATTTGGCCCTCTGGGTTTCAGCTTTGCATCCTTGTGTTATGTGGTTACTGCTGCCTTTATTGAGATGTGTCACTGGTCAGTCACTCACGCCTTCATTCTGGAGGTTGAGTGGGGCAGCTGAGATCAAGGCTAGGAGAACAGAAGAAGAAGAAGAAGAGGGAGAGGAGGGGGCAGGAGCAGGCCAACAGGCATTCCAACTATTAAGGTAGTGTTTTTCAAACTATAAATGAGGACCCACTATTAGGTCATAAGTTCAGTTCTGTGGATCTCAATCAGCATTTTAAAAAATAAAACAACAGAATAGTAAAGCAAATATGAATGGATCACCACTGTAAAGGTATCATTTCATGAACCTTTGTTTTAGTGTTATATATGTGTGCACACATAAGTACTGAGTCTCAGTGTAAAAAGTATTTTGAGATCAATAATGTTTGGGAAACCCTGTCGAAGTGGCCACCAGCTGCCCACCTACGAAAAGTAGACTAAGTGAAGTTAATGTGATGCGATCCCTTAAAAGTAAGGCAGAGCAGAAGGGAGGCCCCCATGTGAATGAAGCCAGAGGTAAGGACACAGCTGCCAGAAAGGCCAAGGCCACTCATGCTCAAGCAGAGAAAAGGGTAACCAAACCAGAGCAACTGCTGACAGAATCTGTCCAGTGTGATGGAAAAAGAGCCCCCATGTGTGGAGCACCTACTGGGTGCCAGGAGCTATGCATCCCTACCCTTGGCAAGTTCCTTTCTAAGGGAGCAGGTTCACACCTGTGTTGCTCATCATAGGTGTATCAAGGCCCATCATCCACATGAGTTGAGTGTTTCTGGTCCTCACGACAACACTATGAGTCAGATATTGTGATCTTTGCTTCAGGGGGTGAAAAATCAAGTCAAAGAGTAGTTGAATGATCAGCTGAAGGTCACATGACTGGTCAGTGGCAAAGCCAGGATTTGAACCTAGATGAATGTGACACTAGGCCTGGGCCTTCTCTGCCATGACACAGCTCTCATAACGCCAGAAGTGGGGGAAAGCCCTCATACTAATTATAGGAAATAACATTTATAGAACCAATGAAAGGCAAAGGATACTGTGGACACAGCTCTGGGTTGGTTGGGAGAAGAGCAAATAAAAAACCTTCTCCTCTCAAACATTAACTACATGAGGACAGGAGTGTCTGTCTTGTCTACACTGAGTCCCTAGTCTCTAAGACAGTGCCTGGTACATAGTACCTCAATAAGTATCTATTGAATGGATGGATGCATAAGCAGATGGATGCATGTGTGCATGTATGCATGGAGAAAGGCCTATGTTGTAGACCTGGACCTGCCAATAGCTTGCCAACAAGCCACATCCCAAATACTAGCTTCAATTCCTTACCTGCAGCCTAAAGGCCCAAGTCAGACTGTGCATTCTGGGACCTGAATCCTCTCAGATAGATTTGGCAGTTTCCCTAGGTGCCATCAGGAAACTCCAGAGCAATCCTGCTGGATTGGCTCCTTTCTTGCCTTCATTCCCACCCCAGCCCTGGGAAAGCACATAATGCCCAGGGTAGCCCAATCAGGTTCTCTAGGAATTCATGTAAATTATGAGTGTGACTGATCCCACTCTGGGTATTAGCTGCAGTTTTGACTCAACATTAAAAAATAAAACAATGCACAAAGTCTAAGTTGAACTTGGAAACCCTATTTTGAGTTCTTCCAAGGCAGGCAGAGAGTGTAGAGTTTAGACGTACAGGCCCAGTAGCCAGACCTCTTGGGTTTATCTCCCTGCTGGCAGGTGAGACAAAGCCCTTGACAGTCTGAGCTTCCACTACTTTTCTCTAAAACAGGAACAACACCTGCCGCTCCAGGTTGCTGTGAGATGCTCCTCCTGAAGGGAGTGTCATCACTGGAGCTCAGTGATCTAACTGGGAGCAAGAACGCACCATGTCCCTGGGTGGGAGGTCAGTAAAACTGTCTCAGTGGCAGGGGTCCTCAAGTATAAGCTTAGAACCACCCCACCAAGGCTACGCAGGGGATATCCTTCTCTTGGGTTTACAGTGCCCTGGAGCTTTGTGTGATCTGGGACCAGATGGAGTACAGGTGTGTGTGTCATCCCTACTGGGTGGTCAAAAAGCCAGGTGCTGGATAGTAACAATATAAAGGACTGACTTCTATGTGACTTTCAAACCAAAGAAAATAGCGTAAAGCTGATGTGATCTTGGAGCGTAGGGATGGGAAGTTCTCCAGCTAGGTGGTCTCTGCAGGAATTAGCTGCCTTGCCATTCACAAGCACTCACATAGAGTCTCTTGCAGATCTTTGCCAGGTCAAAGCCCCTGGTTTTTCCTAGTAAGGGCTCTTCATAGACAGATTGTCTAGGAGTCTGCACACCTCACTCCTGCAGTAACCTCCCTCTTCTGTCATTATCTATCATCCTTTTCCATCTTAGGAGAACTTTTCTTCTTCCTTACTTTTCTGGGAGATACTTTATCTTTCTTTCTACTATTGCCTCAAATCCTATACTCTGCTTTTCCTTTCACAGTGAAACTTGATGCCTCATTATCCCTGGAACCTGAATTATTAGCAATGGAAAACAGACAAACAAACAAAACACAATAGTGCTCTAGAAAACAAGGGTAGCTTACATATTGTCTGTCCCAGGAGATCAGAGAACATTTTACATTACAATCACCTAGTCCAACAGGCACTGTCCTACGAGCTACACATATATAACTTCATTTACCTGTATAACAGCTCCTTGAAGTAAGTACTATTACTACCCCCCAGGAAACAGGCACAGAGAGGTTAAATGACTTTCCCAAGATCACAGTCAGTGGGTAAGCTGAAAGGCAAACCCAGGCAGTCTATTTCTAGAATGCTCTCTGCTTTATCCTCCATATTACTGTCTTTCAAACTAAACAAAACATGTTTCTATATTAAAGTACCACAAGCATTCACAACACATTGTGTTTCTCTGCAGTAGGTTATTAGTATCTTTGCAGATAGTGACTATGATTCATTCCCTCCCTCATCCCCAGAGTCTGGCTAGATTCTGTCATGGAGTAGAAACTCAGAAAGTGTTGGCTGAGTAAAGAAATGAATGAGTAGCTATCCAGACTCTTGGTAGTGGTGCTATAGTGTCCGTTCTGAGCTAAGACAGAGTGCACATGCACATGACCTCATACACATCTGATCGGGTCCCAGACAGCACAGCCTCATCCAAGAGGTAGGGTGTTTTTTGTTTTGTTTTGTTTCGGGGGGGGGGTTGTTTTGTTTTGTTTTTGTTTTTTTTAGTAAGTGTACTCTTTAATCCCACTCCCTATTCCTCCCCATCTCCCCATCCCCCTCCCCTCTGGTAACCATGCTTGTTCTTTATAGATAAGAGTCTGTTTTTTGGTTTGTCTCTCTCACTCTTTTTTTTCCTTTGTTCATTTGTTTTGTTTCTTAAATTCCACGTATGAGTAAGATAATACAGTTTTTGTCTTTCTCGGACTGACTTTCTTTCACTTAGCGTTATAGTCTCTAGCTCTATCCATGTTGTGGCAAATAACAAGATTTCATTTTTGTCTGAATAATATTCCATTATATATATATATACCACATTTTTTTTATCCACTCATCTAATGATGGCCACTTGGGCTGCTTCCACTGTTTGGCTATTATAAATAATGCTGCAATAAACATAGGGGTGCTGGTGTCCCTTTGAATGAGTGTTTTTGTATTTTTGGAGTAAATACCCAGTAGTGCAATTCCTTGATGATAGGTAGTTCTATTTTTAATTTTTTGAGGAACCTCTATACTGTTTTCTGCAGTGCCTACACCAGTTTACATTCCCACCAATAACTGCGAGAGAGTTCCCCTTTAGCCATTCTTGACAGATATGAGGTGATAACTCATTGTGGTTTTGATTTGCATTTCCCTGATGATGAGTGATGTTGAGCATCTTTTCATGTGTCCGTTGGCCATCTGTATGTCTCCTTTGGAAAAAATGTCTATTTATGTCTTCTGCCCATTTTTTAACTGGACTATTTGGGATTTTGGGGGGTGTTGAGTTTGAGAACTTCTTTATAGATTTTGGATACTAACCCTTTTTTGGATATGCCATTTGCAAGTATCTTCTCCCAGCTAAAAGGCTGTCTTTATTTTTGTTGATTATTTCTTTCACTATGAAGAAATTTTTCTATTTTGATGTAATCCCAATAGTTTATTTTCGCTTTTATTTCCCTTGTCTCAGGGGCATATCTATTAAAATGTTGGTATGGCCAATGTCAGAGACATTACTGCCTGTGCTGTTTTCTAGGATTTTCAGGGTTTCAGATCTCACACTTAGGTCTTTAACCCATTTTGAATTTATTTTTTTGTATTGTGTAAGAAAGTGGTCCAGTTTCATTCTTCTGCATGTGGCTGTCCAGTTTTCCCAACACCATTTATTGTAGAGATAGTCTTTTTCTTATTGTATATTCACTCCTCCTTTGGTGAAGATTAATTGCCCATATAGTTGTAGTGCATTTCTGGGTTTTCTATTCTGCTCCATTTATCTATGTCTCTATTTTTATGCCAGTACCATGCTGTTTTAATTAATATATAGTATTCTGTAATAAAACTTGAAATCTGGAATTGTGATACCTCCAATTTTGTTTTTCTTTTTCAAGATTGCTTTGGCTATTCAGGGTCTTTTGTGGTTCCAAACTAATTTTAGGATTATTTGTTCTAGTTCTGTGAAAAATGCTGTTGATGTTTTGATAGGGATTGCATTAAATCTGTAGATTGCTTTGAGTAGTGTAGATATTTTAACAATATTTATGCTTCCAACCCATGAGCATGGAATGTCTTTCCATTTCTTTGAGTCATCTTGAATTTCTTTCACCAATGTTTTATAGTTTTCAGAGTACAGGGCTTTCACCTCCTTGGTTAAATTTATTCCTAGATATTTATTGTTTTTGGTGCAATCAAGAGGTACTCTTGTGAAAAATCTGGACCAAGAATAGGTCCAATCTTCATCAGTTTCTGAGAATAGCAAAGTTTTAGGCCTCGTCACTTGGGTCCAGAATGACCCACTACATCTGACTGAAAACAGGGCTGCCAGTATCCCTGGGGCTAACTGTCCCTAGATCTAGGAAATTCTTTCAAGCTCTGGGCCCTAGATCTCTGACTTAGGGTCAGATAAAGCTGCCTTTTATAACTGAGAGAAACATTACAAATCCTTTTCCTGTTACTGTCAACACTCTTTTATTCAAACCCTCCTGATGTGTAATTCTTAAATCCATGTTCAGTCTATTTATAGGGCCCAGACTGTGGAATTTATAAACCTAATTATACAGCATGTGGAGCAAGAATAGAGTAAGAATAAAGCCAGTCTTTCACTAAGGCAAAGTGGTATATTGGTGTATTGTTCTCAAACCTGGGTAGACAGAAAATTCTCAGGAGGTTTAAAAAGAAATTCAGGAACTACTTTGAGTAATAATAAAGGACTGATGTAGTTATATGAATCCTCCCAAAATAACAGTAATACAAACTTGATAAAATAATTTAAATAAAGCAATTATTTAATAGTATGGGAAATCATCTAAAAGAAGACAGAACTTAAGAAATATTTACTCTCAAAAAGTTGTACCTGAAAGAGGTAAGAATTTTGAATTTGTGGCTTTGTGATCTGAAGTTGTTCTTCAATCTGACAGCCACAGTTACAAAAAATGGCAATGGGAAAATGAAACTTACCAGATACAGGTGCTAGAGGTCAGAGTTCAGGCTTAGAAAATTTAAAGAGAAGAAATCTTGGAAGCAAACCTTTGCTGACAGCTAAATTACATATACATGAGGGAAACTCAGATAGCCTGGCAAAAAAAGCAGGCAGAGATAAGAGAGAAATGTGCTTATGGAAGAAAGAGCTACCCAGGAAAAAGTTGGTGAATTTGATGTTTTTTAAATGAGTGTAGCACCCAACTGTGCACAGCTCAGGCAGTGAGCAGAAGAAAGATTAAGCATTATGGGTTTGATGTATCATAGGCCAAAACCCAAAGCTAGCAGACTTTGAAATTTTGGGGGGAGGGGGGAAAGGTGATCCTCTAAGCAAGGAAACCACAGCATTAACCCTCTGTTAAAATCATTGGACGACCACCAAATTACACAGGCACACAAGAGACCAAAGGTCCCAGGCTAAAAGGCAGCATTAAGGAGCAAAATAAACAGCAGAGATATCAGTTGCTGCTTAATACAGGGTAGTCAAAGTTTGGAGCTTGAGTTCAAGCAAATTAATACCTACACAAAAATAAAACTCTTCAGACAAACACAACAGAATCCAGATTCACCCAGTGAATTCATCCAGTGAAGATAAATAAAATTTATCTTCACTGCCTAGTTTTCATCTAAAAATTGCTAGACATACAAAGTACCAGAAAAAAAAAGCAGTCTTTAGAAACTGATTCCATAAGGAGATGAATATGTTTATAAGTTTGACTGTAGTGATCATTTCACTACATATATGTATATCAAACATCATGTTGTACACCTTAGAAACATAAAATTTTTATTTTAAAACAAAGAGAAAAGAGAAATGAATTAATTCCATGTGAACCCAGATGTTTAACTCACAAAGACTTTAAAGCAGCTATTATACATATATGCAGATAATGAAAGACAAATATGTTTAAAAATTAAAGAGAAATATGGTACAAATGAATGAACACAAAAAATGAATCTTAACAGAAAAATGGAAACAATAAAAAAGAAAATTCCAAAATACAATTTAAAAATCCACTGGATAGGCTTAATAGCAGATTTTAAATGAAAGAAAGTAATCAGTAACCTTGAAGATAAAGCAATAGAAATTACTCAGTCTGAGGCAGATAGAGAAAAATGACTGAAGAAAATGAAAAGAACCACAGAGATGTGTAAGACAATAGTAGTATATGGTCCAACATATATGTTATTTGAATCCTAAAATGAGAAAATTAGAATAAAAGACAAGACAAAATGTTTAGAGAAATAATACTCCCCAAAGTCTCAGCTTTGGTTGAAAATGTTAACTTACCAAGAACTCAGTGAACCCCAAATATAATAGAATTAAATAAAACTCACCTAGACTTAGCAAATTCGAAGTTTTGAAAGCCAAAGAAAGAAAATCTTGAAGGCAGCCAGAAAAAAATGATAGGTAACATCCAGGAGAAAACAGTAAGAATAATGACTGATTTCTTATCACAAACAACGGAAGCCAGAAGAAATAGGGACAACATAATTACAGTACTGGAAGGGAAAAGGAGCTGTCAAACAAGAATATTTCATCTGGAGAAAAGATCCTTGAAAAATGAAGGTAAAATAAAGACATCTTCGAAAAACAAAAACTGTTAATTTGTCACCAACAGACCTGTACTTCCAGAAATGCTAAAGGAAGAAATAAAGAGTTCTGGAAATAGTAGATATGTAAGTAAATATAAAAGACCATATTTTAAATTTTCTTCTTTTAAAAAATACATGACTTTTTAAAAAATATATTATATTTTAGTAATAAGATATTTTTAAAAGTTTTACTACTGCAGTATGGTATATGGTCTATATATATGACAAAAATAGCACTAAGAACAGGGTAGCAAAATGAAATATGCTGTTTCAAGGCTCCCCTATTTTACTTAAAATAACTCAGTATTAACTATAGGTAGAATAGGTTAAGCTAGGGGCACCTGGGTGGCTCAGTCGGTTAAGCATCTGCCTTCTGCTCAGGTCATGATCCCAGGGTCCTGGGATCGAGTCCTGCATCGGGCTCCCCGCTCAGTGGGGAATCTGCTTCTCCCTCTCCCTCTGCCTGCCGCTCCCCCTACTTGTGCTCTCTGTCTCTCTCTGTCAAATAAATAAATAAAATCTTCAAAAAAAAAAAAAAACAAGAATGGGTTAAGCTAAAGGCAGATATTGTAACCCCTAACCTCACTAAAACCATAATGCAAAGATATATAAATAGAAAGCCAATAGGAGAATTTAGGTGGAATACTAAACTATTTTAAAACACAAAGAAAGGCAAGACAGTAGGAACAGAGGGATGACAACAACAACAAAAAGATGAGGCAAATAGAAAACAAACAGAAACATGGCAGTCCTCAATACAACTTTGCCAGTAATTATATTAAATGTAAAAGAATATGCACTCCAGTCAAAAGGCAAGGATTTAAGACTGGATAAAAAGAAAGCACTAAGTACATGCTGTTTACAATAGACACACTTTAAATTCAAATACAAAAATGGATTGAAAGTAAAAAGATGAAAAAAATGCAAAAAGATGCAAAGTGTAAGCTTAAAAAAGCTTAACTGTTACAATAACATCAGTTAAAATAGACTTCAAAACAAGGGGTGCTACTAGAGGCAAAAAGGGACTTTCCATTACTATAAAAGGGTCAGTACAGAGAGATCTGACACTTACATATGTATGTGCCTAATAACAGATGTGTCAAAATATATGCATGAAAAATGACAAAATTAAAAGCAGAAATAGGCTAGGCCACAATCATAGTAGGAGAGTGTAGCACACCTTTTTCAGGAACTAATAAAACAATTAGAGAGAGGCGTGCCTGGGTGGCTCAGTGGTTAAGCGTCTGCCTTTGGCTCAGGTCATGGTCCCAGGGTCCTGGGATCAAGCCCTGCATGGGATTCCCTGCTCTGCAGGAAGCCTGCTTCTCCCTCTCCCACTCCCCCTGCTTGTGTTCCCTCTCTCGCTGTGGCTCTCTCTGTCAAATAAATAAATAAAATTAAAAAAAAAAAAAAAAACCAAACAATTAGACCAAAAAAAAAAAAAAAACCCCACAAAACAAAACAGTAAAGAAATAGAGTATCTGAAGAATATTATCAACCACTTTAACCTACTTAACATTAATAGAACACTACACCACAGAACTGCAGAATACACATTCTTTTCAAGTGTAAATAGATGTTCACTGAGTAGACCATATACTGAGTCATAAAGTGAATTTCAATAAATTTCAAAAAAAAAACAATAATCTTACAATATATGTTCTTTGGCCACAAAGGAAGTAAATTCAAAGTTCTACCTGAATCCAGTCAGTAGCAGAACTCTTACACCGCTTAGCATCCTTGGAAACTTTGGGGGTAATGGTCTCCTCCGCAACTTTCCAGTAAGCACTGAACTAGGGCACTTAAAAATAGGGTTATCTTTAACTGTCCTAGTTCTACTCTGATAAGCACATGGCCATTCATTCCCCAACTTTGAGCTGTTGGCAGGAAACGCGACTCCAACTCGTGTAGCAAAAAATGAATGCATCCCCTCGTGTAACAGAAAATCACAGCATGAGCATGTAGTCCCTGGCCCTTGGCTTCCATGTTCCGCTTTTCTCTGCATGGGCTCCCTCTCAAGCAGTGTGTTCTGCCAGCGAAATGGCCACCGTCAGCTTCACAGCCAGCAGAAGCGCCTTCTATTTCCCAAGATGCGTCACAAGCATCCTTTCAGTATCATTGGCTCTGATTGGCTAAGTGTAGGTCACGTGACCACTCGGAATTTGAGTTCAAGTCAATCGTGCTACTCACTGCAGGGATTTATAGGGAGTCCATGCTTTCCCAGAGGAAAATTAGGGTTAAGACGAGGGAATGAATTTAGACAGGCAATGATGACTCCCAGCACTGCCTGTATCCATTAGGCTTAAAGATGGCAGTGCAGGAGGTGCGAGGGGAGTGGAAGGTCCCGAGGGAAGATGAAGCCCCAGCAGTGTAAGACTTGCCTCACAGCCTAGCTCCAGCCGTCCTGTCCTTCCAGACAGTGGTCACCTGCAGATGGAGGACGATGAGTGAAAATGTATACACCTGTACATACAGGCACGCACACACACGCACCTTTGTGGGTTTTTTCCCACAATGAATACAGATTACATCTGTATAAATATTTTAAAAGTACAAATATTTAAGACAAAAACATCTAGACAAAAGCATTTAGGAGTTGGACTTTTCTTATTTTTATTTTGAGAAATAGTATAGTAGAAAGATGTCTATCTTTAAGGTCAGAAAGGTATACTCCAGAGATGTTCCTGCCAGCTATGAAACATTTAGCAAGTCACTATTTCTTTTAGCCTTAAAAATGGGAATAGCCCCTGATTTAATGACTTCATAAGATGCAGGAGGAAACCTCACCAAAATGGGGAGCATTGGAAATAGTGCATGTAAACAGGCATTCTATACTGTAGAGTGTTTTACAAACGGGAGAGAATGTCCTTTGTATTTCAATTCTGGAAGCCACAGGAAAGTGACTTGTGCTTTGTACCACGAATCCGGATGGATGGGTTCCCACCCTTTTCAGTCTTCCCCTTGCTTCACCAAAAGAAGAAGCCTTTACCTGTTATATCTACAGGCTTTAACTACTAAACAAATAGAAATAACAAGTGTAGCTTAGAACCAAACTGAGGGACAGAGACAATTAAAAATAAATCAGGCATCTTGGAAAAAGTCATTTGCAGAAACAGTTGTGTCCACAACATGAAATATGGAGGAAATGCATTAAAGCAAAAATTAATTTAATAAACATTCAACCTCATTTTTTTTTAAAGGAGAGAATACTATAAAATACTTCATTAGGCAAAGTCTCATCAGGGAGACATGGACTTTTTTTAAAAAAAGAATTTTGTAAATTAGAGAGATGAAAGAAAAAAATGAGAGAGAGAGAACATGGCCCTTTGTCTGAGTGTGCAGTTTCAAGAACTGGGCAGATCAGCAAGGCTATAGGGAGAGGAAGATAAGGGTTCTTAGGAGTCACCTGACTCCTATTCCTTCACATCCCTGTGGGTCCATTGTGCTAGAACCACACAAAACCAGTCAGACAATGGCAGTCTCTGTCTGCCCAGAGAAGCCAGACACATAAATCCAAGTGTGATTCAAGACCCAGAAATGGCCTAAACTGTGCCATCTCCCACCATGTGCTTCGACATTTGCTTTGAGCAGGTGAAAAAAGATGCCACTCAAGCAGGTAATTATCTGTTTTCTCCCCAAATGATTCCAGAGCCTAGCATGGTGCTGGGAAATCAGCTGACTCTCCAAGAAGCCTGCTGATTCATGTGCTAGGCATTTGGTAGATGCCATCCCAGAATTCTTTTTTTCTGCCCAATTCCTAATAATACCCAGCTTTTTCTTCAGGTGTCCATCTCAGCTCATGGCCCCACTCACAATATCAGATTGGAACCTTGAGTGGTTTAAATAAATCCAGACATCCCCCTCCTAGTGCTGGTCATTAGTACAGAGGTGGCATATAAACTAGGTTTACTCAATAAGAATAAATCTCAGGACTCTTCTGGAATGTTGACACAGAACTACTCTCGCCATCAGGACTGCGTGGTGTGCAGGCCGGAAACCCAGAATCATGGGAGCCACTGGGGCTAAAAGAAAGGAAGCTAGCCCAGGGACACAGCCAGAGGAGGGCTCAGAGAAATGCAGGAAAATACAGTGCTCTGATCATACTATTCCTAAAGCTGTCCTTCCCTTGACTTCCACTAATTTATTTCAGTAGGAATAAATTCTGTTTTGTGGGCTGAAGGGAATTTTGCTGTTGCCTGATGTTTGCACATTAAGGATTCTGACAGTGAGGCAGATCAAAGAATAGGAAAGTCTAAGAGAGAAAAGAGAAAAGGAAAGGAGAGGAAAGAAAGAAATGAGAGGAGGCAAAAAAAGGGGGGTGGCTAGAATAAGAGACTCCTAGAGCAGTTTGGGGCTGCGCCAGCTAATGTGTCATCTCTCACATTTTACAGAGGAGAATCTGAGATCCTGAGATTTGAAGTAACTCTCGCAGGGCTGCACCACCAGCGGACACCAGCGTGGGAACGTGAGGCTCCTGGTGGCCAGGCGCTATCTTCCTTTCCCCAGGTCATGCAATAGAAAAGTTAAGGAGTACTTGCTCATTACAGAAAATCTGGGATCTGCATGTAAGTAGAAAAGAAAAAAAAATAAAGCCATAATTTCACCAACCTCTACAACTACTATTAACATTTCACCAATTCCTGTTAGGTTTTTGGGGTTTTTTTTTTAATTTAAGGATAATTTTTAGAGTGGTAAACACACTGTTTACAGTTTTATTTCCTGAGATTTTTCTCTTCACATTATTTCATAAGCATTCTTCCATGTTATTATGTATTCTTCAGAAACAGCATTTCTGTGACACTATAATATTCATTCACGGAGATCTTTCCTAATAACCTTAGCCGTTTTCCTCCCATTGAACATACTGTTTGTTCCTAATTTTTAAACATGTATTTTCAAAATTGCATAAAACTTTTCTTATCAAAGATTATTTACTTAGAATAGATCCCCAGAAGTGAAATCTTAGGGTCAAAGGGTAGGAATTAGGGTTGCAAAATTTAGCAGCTAAAAATGCAGGGTGTTCTGTTAAATCTTAATTTCAAATCATTTGTTATCTGAAATTCAAATTTTACTGGAAGTCCTATATTTTATCTGGCAACCTTAGTAGGAATGTTTTAAAGGTTTCTGCACATATTTCGCATGCCCTGCTACTCTGACACATTTCCTCGGGTTAGAAAAGAGAGAGAACGACACAATAACATCTAACGTTTATTTTGCGCCATTCACTGTTTGAACACTTCACACATTAGTATGTTTAAGCCCTGTGTCGACCTCCAAGGCGAGGAATTATTTTTAGCCCTGCTTTGCAGATGAGAAAGCTGAGGTAGTGCAAAGAAGTACCCAGCTAGAATGTGGGGGCACTGCAGGGCCCCCAAGGAGCTGAACGAGGGGAGACACCGTGTGAGGAGACATTGGTGCCCCGCCACCAAGAGCAGCAAGCTTCTGCGTGGTGTCTTGCCTGGATCCACCTCAGTCAACCTTGACTGTCTGAACAGCCTTCCCCACCTCCACAGACCCCAAGTCTTCATCAGACATGAGCAGGACATTCTGTGGGAACTCAAGGCAGAGAGTTTATATTACACATAATGGAAACAATTTCATAAAATGAATTTTGAAACTAGTCCATTCTTTGTCAAGTGCCGCTCTAGCTTTCAGCCTGGGTCTCCATCTCATGCACCCATCTTTTCATTCCCTGGGCCTGTTCCCTGTCCACTTTGAATCTCCTTTTTTCCCCCCAACACCTCCTGCACACACACACCCATTTATCTTGTGTGGGGAAAATCTGGAGTTCCTTCATCTTCTTCATTTGTATCTCCATACCTAGCACCCCACTCAGCAAACAACACCCCTCCCTCACCTAGACCTACCCTCCCTGGAAAGGAGAAGTTTATACTTAATAAATATTTCTCTGTATATCTCTAATTTTAAAATATCAAGCAGTAGGGACTATATTCCTTCTTTCTTGCCTCTCTCCCATGACCCCATGCTCCCTTTCTCCCCCCAACTTCCTTCCCAATGTGATACTCAACAAGCAAGGGGTAGGAGTGGACCCCCAGGTCAGTCTTTGTGCCAAATACGAGATGTTCTTTGGCCTAGGGTTGTTGGGGCCCAGAGAAGAAACAGCACTCCACCTGGGTATCCTGGAAGGCTTCATGGCCAAGGCCATGCCATGTAGCTGGGCATTGAAGGATGGTAGACTTTGCCCATGTGGAGATCAGGTAGAAGGCTGCCCATTCCCAGTGAGGACATTTTGGAGACACAGTCCAGGGAAAGAGAAAGACTTAAGTCTGAAGCATCTTAAGTTCTCTGTATATGGTCATGGGTGAAGCTGGGCTGAACTTTGGTGTCTCCATTTGGGAAGCATCCCTATACAGCTGGTACCCACCCCGCCATTGGTGGGACTGTTCATAAATGGTTCACAAAATGCATCTAACATTTTAAAACTGCTCATAAAAATGGATCAATCAGCACCAGGCTGAAATAATTAGTTTCCTTTGCTAAGAAAAAATAGTGCTCCTTAATTATTGTACTGATTGTGTGAGAGGCTTTTTTTGAAGACAACAAACAGCCCTCTGAAGGCTCTGTCCTTCTACCTGCCTATAGGGGAAAGAATCTAATGAAAACAAAGAAAAATATTAATATTTAATGGTGTGATTTTCCCCACATCCTTTTTGCTTCTCAACTTAACCCAGTGACAGCTCCAAAAATTCCCCCAAAAAAGAGCACACAAAATCCCATGAGTGTGATGCTGTCAGAGCACAGTTTTAATGAAAAGCTCTGTGCAGCAAGATCTGGGAGCTTCAGAGCTGACACCAGAGCTCCTCTCTCAAAGCTGCGTGTCCCCTGCTTTCAGTTACCCTCTGAGAATGCCCTGGCCTCCTGCCTCAAACACCTCAGGCCTCAGAGCTGTATGTTCCTGCAGTCAGTTCAATTCTGACCCTTTGTTGTGGAGAACCTTGGGGAAGGGTGTAAAGCACAATACCAGGACCTGTGGTTTCCAGGAAGATCCAATGAGATGATGTGAATAAACATTTAGCAGAGTGCCTAGCACATAGTGAGCACTCAACAAGCATGACTTAATAGACTGGGAGACCAAGGTGCACACGTGAGGGAGGGTGATTTTTTGGAAGTCACATACAAATTGGTGGCAGAACCAGGGTATGAAAACCCTGCTCATTATTCCTCCTGGTATTCTGACTTATACCCATGTATTGACCTCCTGTGCTGGCCATATTCTCCACCGTTGGTAGAATGGTCCTTGCTGCCTGGACTTCTGTACTCATTATTTGTGCCTGGACAAGTGCCTGTAGCCCCATCTGGACCCACCTTCATTCTGTTCTTGAATGAATACATGTCCTTCTATCTCTGCCAGATTACTTTTGGTTCCAAGAGACAGACAGTTCAAACTAAAGGACTTAAATCAAAAAAATAAAGGATTTTTATCATTGAAATGTCCAGGGGTAGGACTTCAGGCATAGGTGGATCCAGGGGCTAGAACAATGTCAAAATTTGGCTAGGCTCCTCTGTCATGCAGACCTAATTCTCAGATAAACTGTCCTCTAGGGATTACAAGATGGTTAGCAATGCTCTCACCTCCCATCAAAGTTCATTCAAAGTGAGTTCCTTTCCCCTGCAGGGCTCCTAGAAGAAGTCTCATTACATGTCATTGGCTCTGGTAGAATGGGTCACATGCCCTTTCCTGAAGCAATCACTGTGTCCAGGGGGATGTGAAGAAAGACTGACAGGGCTGCTTCCCCTGAGTTCCTGTGGTACCTCTACTCACAGGTCACACGGGAGGAGAAAAGGGTATGCTGTTCAGTAGTTTTTGTTTTTGTTTTTTAGCCAGGATGAAGTTCCACTAATTAAGCTATATTTCTGTCCTGGAGACCAGTGAAATGTGGCTTCAGGCAGTGATCACACTGGATACCCACAGGCCAAATCCAGTCTGCAAATGGATTATGTCTGGTCCGTACAGGACCTTTGAATTTGAATTCATTGTCAACATTAAGTATCTGCAGAGTTCCCATAAACATGCAAGTTCCCAGCTTCTTAGGTAAAATGAGATCCCTGGCCAGCCAGGGCCTGCCCTGCCTCTGCCCTGGCCATTCTTCACAGTCAGCCACAGGACCTGGCACCTCGCTTCTCTCACATAAAGCCTGGAGGCTGCAGCCGGAGTTTGCAAGCCCCAGTGCAAGTCAGCTCAGGGTTGATGTACATCCCTCTGTTTAAAGCACCATTCACACACTGAGCTCCGCATTGGAGCTGAGCTGCCACCCCAGAATGCAGCCCCTTCAGGCTCAGATGAGTCACAGCAGGCCTGGGAGGTTGATGGGTGGGAGTTAGTGGCATATTTTACAGAGAAGGAAGGTCAAGCTTGATGGAGTTAGGGATAGTGTGGTAGAAACAAGCGTTAACCTGAGTACTCGGGCAAGTAGTGGTCAGGGAATTGGGGGCCTGTCCCTATGCCTAAAATTGACAAAACTGGGCCATATGATCCTCTGAGGTCAAAGGGAAGAGTAACACAAAGCAGCATGAGCAGAGCAGTTTCTTTCTGTCTGTACCGTCCCCATCTTTGACTTGGGGGGAGAATGGGGGTGCCTAAGCAGACCAGGACTGCAGACAAGACACCTTTACTCCATCGGTCCCCTCCTTCACCACCCCTGTCTTGGGCTCCTCTGCAAATTAAGTTCTCAGAGCAGGGTGTCTCCCCACCCCTTGCTGGGAGGAGTGTTGGGTGGGCCTCTGGGGGTTCATCCACAAAGGCAGGCCTGGATCAGAGCAAAGCAACTGACTCTTTCAAAACCTGAACGCATTTGTCTCTTGTGGGAGAGAGGCAGGAAAGAAGGGGGGAGAGAAGGGGAAGGGAGACTGAGCCTCCATTCCTGTGGTGTTGGGCTCCCGTGTACACCCCAAAGCTGGACATTTCATTCTGCTGTCAGCCCATACCTGTCCCCCAACCCCCGTTATCCTCACCATCAGTGGTCCTTCTCTCTGCTGATATCTCAGAGGCCACTCTTTCCCTGCCACACTCTGATGAAAATTTCCAGTGGCTTCTTATTTAATGGGGATGAAATCCAAACTCTTGGCCAAGACCTAAAAAGCCTTTAGGGATGTCTTTTCCCTCTGCATTGGACTTCATTTCAGCCGCTCACAGTCCCTCTGCAGCAGATTCTGTGGGTGTCTCCCCCATGCCACCTTGGTCTTGACCAGGGCCTGTGCCCATTCAACCCTTGACCCACAGCCTGGTACTCTGCCTGCCACAGGTGGGTGCCCACTAAGTGAATGCATGAATGAAAGTGTGAATGAACACGTTTTGAACAATCCGAGCAGTCTGAACTTCTCTTGATCAGTAAAGACGACTATTTGCAAATCCTTATCAACTTCATTTAGAAATTTCACTGGGGTACAAGAATGGCAAAGGAACACGGGGAAAGTTGCATTATTTTACAGTTGATTTAATTCACTCATCCTGCCGGCACTAATTTAATTCATCTCCGTGGCTACCGGCCGGCCGGAGCTCAAATACTAACAGCAAAGGCCGGGCTGGAACAGATAATGGAGCCGTGCCAGCGAGCGAGGCTGGAAAGAGAAAAAAGGAAAGATCTGTGGCTTCCAGGGGAAAATTAAAGGAGGTGTGTGGGGGTAATAGAAGTCTTTTTTCTAATGGTTCATTTTCTTTCTCTTTAGTTCAAAGTGATAAAAGCAAATAAATTTGTGTTTAGAATCACAGACATAGTACAAGGCCATTACATAAAAATACTATTTTCCTGGTGAAACTTTGTCAGAAGCTCTTAATGTCGAAAGCATGCAAAGTGGATTAAAATATCACAGGCAGGCAGCGGAGATTGTCAAAATGACAGAATATTATTAAACCTGTATATTTATCCCTTAATTTTCATCTCCGCATGAGACCCCAGCGTGGGGCTATTTCCGCACGCAGCCGTTGGCTGTGCGGCCCCCTGAATGGCGGGAGGGAAACCCGCTTGGGCAGAGCCCAAAGTGCCTTCCCAGCTCTCCCGCCAGCCTCTTGCTTGAACAGAGTCCAACCACAGAGTTGGACGACATTTAACTGGCATTCCCTGCCTGGGAGCCACAGAGATCCTGGGGAGCTGGTAGGAGGCAACAGCAGAGAACCACCCCCCCCGGAGAAGCCAGGGTGCAGGGCCAGCTGCTGGATTTACACAAGGGCGGCGGCCGCTTCTGTCTTTGGGGCCAGTGGGGAGAGGAGAGCAGAAGGGCTCTTCCCGGCCTGCTTCCGCTCTGGCTGTGTGCTACCAGCTGCGAGCTATGGGTGTGTTCTGTGCCCCCCTCTGTACCTGAGCCGTAGGCACGTTCTCTCAGCGAATCTTCCTAAGGGCTGTGAGGAGGGGCCAACTGTCCAACTCTGGTTTACAGATGGGGAAACTGAGGCTCAGAAGCAAGCAACCCGGGTCCTTCAGGTGGTCCATGGTGGCTCCAGATCCTCTCTGGGGTCCCTGCTCAGGCAGCTCTAAGGGCAAGAAGAACTGAGCCAGTGTGGACACAGCAAGGTGGAACACTGTTCAAGACAAATGCCAAGGGGGACAAGAGGGCATAGAGTGGTGGTTTCCAGATGCGTAAGGGAGCTCGGACGTGCCTGCGTTTGCATACAGCACTCCAGAAGGCCACACAGGTGGGGACAGGTGGTGACAGCAGCAGCTTCCGGGGTGGGAACTGGAGACAGAGACGGGAAGAGGAAGGAGACCTACATTTCCCCGCCGACGCTTTTGTGCTATTTGAATTTACTGTCATGTGTAAGTGGATTTTAAAAGTATATGTTAAACCCATGTGAAAAGTCGCTTAGCCAGAAGGAAATAAAGCCAATTATATTCATTCTTAAAGGTCCCTGAGTGTCACCACCTCACCAAGACCACTCCCTGGCACTCACACACCTTCCTTCCTATGTCCTCCAGGCCGCCTGCCTCATTCCTCACCTGGGACCTTCTCAGGGCTCTTTCCCTGTCCACTCGATGTCTGTTTCCTTTCTCTTCCAGTGCAACTTTTGCTCCCCTTCAGCCTCAGCTCCTACTCTTCCTCTTTCAGGCAGCCTTCTCTGACTATTCCAAGCCCTCTGTGAGGGTCTACAGCAAAGAGGGCTTCCCTTCCATGGCCCCGACCTAAAGCCTCGCCGTTATCCATTGTCAGGTCAGCTCCTAATGGTAAGCCATGTTCCATATGCCTTTCCTTCCGTCTTTAGTTCGGTGGGCAGCGGAGGGAGGGAAGATCACGAGAAACATCTCTATTAAGGCAAACTGGACATCTGCCACCCACAGAACCAAATATGCTAAACTCAGTGTGAAGCCAGGAGCCAGGGCTTGGGGGCAGGGGTGCTGTCAGGCAGGCAGGGAAAGAGGCTTCCTTTTGGGGCTTGCTCTCCATTCACTGAGGGTAAACAAAGTAAAGTCCAGAGAGGGGATCCAGCTTTGTGAGGCACAAACTTTATACAATTTGGGGATCCACTTCAAGAAAAAGTCTACAAAATTACAAATACAAATTCTGTATGAAAATGAATATCCAATTAGAATGAGAAAATAAATCACAACAAATATTAGAGGCTTAGAAATTCAGGTCCCTTTCCAGATTTCTTTAGGCAATTTGCCAGCAATGCTTACATAGACACATTTTCTGAGTGCACCCTGGCCCCTCCCACCGAGTATTCCTTAAGTCCCACAGATTCCCAGTAGGTGGAAGAGCCTGATGCTTCCTGGGCTTCCCGATCAATTCACCTCTTTGGAGAAGACCCAATGTCCAGCCATCTCTGTGAAGGACGAAAATGACAAATAAACCAAACCTAACTGCCAACCAGTGAACATAGCTCCAGTGGCCTACCCCAGTGCCCCCTGGCCCTGAGAGGAGCAGAGCAGCAAGCCCACCCTGGGCTAGGCTGCTGGTCATCCAGCCCAGGCCTGGCTCAAAGGAGAGACGCTCAGCAAAAGGCATGTGAATGGCTGGATCAAAGAAAGAGAAGAAGCTGGAGGAAGAGCTAGTTGGCAGGGCTTCATGGCAGAGGTGAGGTCAGACGCAGACAGCTCTCCTTGCATTCTATCAAACACTTAAAGAAGAAATAATGCTGATCCACTTCTACACTCACTCTTCCAGAAAGCAGAAGAGGAGGGCTTGGTTTTACAAAAGTGGCAATACCTGATACCCAAGCCAGATGAAGTTATTTCAGGGGAAAAACAAAACAAAACAAAACAAAACAAAACAAGATTACTCGTGAAGTAGCCACTGAAAGCATACCAGAATGGCTAAAATTTAAAATGCCAAATGTTGGCAAGAATGTGGAGCAGCTGGAACTCCTACACTGCTGGCAGGGCTGTAAAATGGTCCAGTCTCTTGAGAAAACAGTTGGACGCTTTCTAAAAAAGTTGAACATACACTCACCATAACCATATGATTATGGTTATAACCCAATGATTCTGCTCGAATATTTATCCAATAGAAATAAAAGTACTTGTCCACACAAATACTTGCATGTGAATGTTCATAGCAGCTTTATTCATAAGAGCCCCCAAATTGCAGCAAGGCAGGCATCCGTCCACCGGTGGGCAGGTAAACAAATTGCGGTGTATCCACACAATGGAATGCTATTCAGCAATAAAAACGCAAACACTGGCAACAATCTAGGAGAATCTCAAAGTCATCGTGCTGAGCGAAAAAGCCAGACACAGAGCGCATGGTACCATTTACCTGAGGTTCTAGCAGAGGCAACGGGAGTCTGTGGTGACACAAAGCTTATCAGTGGTTGCTCGGGGCCAGGAGTGGAAGGTGGGATTGACTACAGAAGGCATGAGGGAACTTCCCAGGGTGACAAAAACATATGACATCTCAATTCAGGGGCATGTGTGTATTTGTATTTGTGTTTGTATGAGGTTTGTCCAAACTTTTCAAAATGTCCAAGTTGGTTTAAAAAATGAAATTAATAAATAAAAATACTGAGTTTTAGCCTCTACTCCCAAATATTTTGATTTACTATCTAATGCCTGGATGGGGGGCCCAGGCATTGATAATTTTAATAACACTCCCGCTGCTACTTCCCCCCAAGACTCAGCTTGGGGAAAGGATAGACAATTTTGGAAAGGTTAATCAGGCTCTGGCACTGTCCCCACAAACCCTGTGTGAACCCGTCCTTGTCTACCTTCCCACCTCGTCTCAGGTCTCTCTGTGCCTCTCTTACTGTGCTGATGCTCCATGATATCACACCTGTCCTCTCATGCCCCAGCAGCCTAGCTGTCTCGGGCCTCACGCTCTTCCCCAGCCTGCTACCCTGTTCCCTTCCTGCACAGAGCAGGTGATTCCTGACATCCAGGGCACAGGACATACATCCTTCCTCAGAAGGCCTCCCCTGACCCATGAGGTCACCCTCCACCCCCAGATGCCCTCTCTCCCATCACTTGGGTCATTTTCCTCACAGTAGGTATCACTTTGTGATAGACTCCCCACTGCATCATTACTTGTTGATGATCCCTCTCCTTGGTTTATATAAGCTCCAGGAGAGCAGGCTCCTTGTTACGTTTTTCACCGCAGTATACTGCCACTCCAATGGCCCCTAGTACATAGTAAGTGCTCAGTAAAATCTGACGGAATAAAGCTTGACACAGTTGCTGCGAGGTATTGAAACTAAAGAGTTGGAGCTTAAGATTCACCATCAACCACTGAAGAAAAAAAATCACAGAAAAGACTGATAATTTCTAAAATGATACCACAGGCAGCCAAGGAACTACATGCTTCATTTTCTTCATTTTTTTTTTCCTGGTATTTTTATAAACCCTTGGAAAGAGCAAAAATTGTCATGAGCTGTTTTGGGTATATCTGTCCAGCCTATGAGTGGCCATCGCCTCTCTCTGGGAACTATCCTATGGATCCACCGGGATGAGCCCCAGGCAACCTATTTATACCCCATAGCCCTATCTCCCTGAGCACAGCTGATTGGAGCAGCAGCAGACACCTGACCCTAACTGGGCCAATCAGATTCTCTGCAGGTGGCTAGGCTACTAGAGTGGGAAGCCAGCCTCTTCGAGGGGAGGAAGGAGGGGCTTCCGAAGCTGGGTGTTTCGTTCCAGGGGTAGGAGAGTGAAGCCAATGCGGGGATGAGCAGAGCTAGTCCACAGGACTTTTCTGTTGCAGGGCCTTCCTAGGCTCAACCAAGTTCCCCCCGCTAGAATTCAATAAGACCTTCTGGACTCCTTCTTAGAAACCATTTATTCTATTTTGTTTGTTTTCTTTTTTGCTTGGGCTAGCTTGAGTGTTTCTGTTATTTGGTACAAAAAGGTTCAAAACTAATCAAGCATGTATTAAATTATTGTAATAATAAGACAAAATGGTGCAATAAGAATTTAATTTACATACATTTTCAATACGAGCATCTATTTACAACTAGAATGTAAAGAGAGGTCCACTGGTAGTTTCTATGGAGCCATTCTGGACTTTCAGGATCTCTCTGTTCTTGCCCCATTCCTCCTCCACCCCCAGCCCACCCCTGCCTCTGTATTGGGCTTCCCAATACAGGAGGCCCTCAGGAATTTCTCATTTCCTAATGGAAAGCTCCCAAGTTCCTAACCAAAGCTGGAGTTAGCAGTGGAGATGCTGATGGAGACATGGGTGACTCTGTCCCTGCCATCTCGGCCATGCATCTGGGACACCAGCGCCCGATGCCTCATCAGCACTAATTTGAGCTGTGACACCATTTTCCAAGCTGTTGCCATCTCAGGTCACAGGGAACCTCTCTGGGGGATCAGGGATGGTTGGTATTCAATTTCCCTCCTTCACTTCTCAAGAGCCAAGCTCCCAAGTTCAAAGACATCTATCATGGGGAGTGATGGATTGTATTTCAGAGCAGGTTGGCAGCAGGAGGGAATTGGATTCAGAAACAACCATCTGGCTCTTGCAACTGTGTGCCCTTTGCCCTGCTCAGCGTCAAGCCGGCTGTCACACAATCTGAGTGGCCACAGCAGTAGAACCAGACCTTTTGTCCAGCCCAGATGGGCCTCCTCTGTTCTAGAGAAGCAGAAGCAGTCAGAAAGCCAGTGAGGACCCCTCCAGGCTGATCATGGAGGGAGCTGTGGCTGAGCACAGAGAGCCTACTATGTGCTGGGCCCTTGGGAGACAAACTGAAACAGGCAAAATACCTGTCCACCAGGGACACTCATTCATTCATTCATTCATTCATTCATTCAAAAGACACCTATTGTTTTGATATCTCCTAGGCACAGGAACTGACAAGCTTGCTTCCTGCTGTGGGACGCTCTTAGTCTTTGTAAGCACTCTGTCCAGGGTCAGATCCCAGCTCTAACAACTACTAGCTGCGTGACGTGGGTAAGTCTTCCCAGCGTGCGCTCTTGTATCAACACCTTCCCTCCCTAAGGCTCTGTTTCTCATCTGTAAAGTGGGGATAATGACACTACTTATTGAACTGTGGGGACAGAAATAATGTCTGCAAGGTGCCTGTGAGTAGTAATTGCTCACTAATGTTGGCGGTTATTATGTAGTTGCATCTTTTTTTCTTTTACTATTTTTATTGTGTCCACACACTCCTTTATTAGACAAAGTTCTCAGGCCATTTTCTTAACTGAACAAATGGTGTACTATCTTATACCATCCATTTCAATCTGCCATAACAATCATTGATTTTGATACAGCAGCTGACATTAATAAAGGTTGTTCCTATTTGCATGTGATCCTTCCATGGGCCCCATGAGTTGGGGCTCCCATGTCGTTCCCAAGCCTCACAAACACAGCATCCCAGCACCATCTGCATGGCCAGGAGCTTAACTATCAGGCTGCATTTTCCATTTTATGAGCAGATTGGGAGGCAGCCAGTGCAAGCACCAGTTTTTAGGATACCTGGGGAGAGACTGTGTCTTTTTAGTGCTTAGCACAGAGATGAAGAGGCAACCAATCAATGAGCACCAGGCAATGACAGCATTTGGCGCTGACAAGCAATGTCCCTCTCTATTGTGTTTTCAAAAATACTTTGGGGTGGCAAGGCTCAGAAAGACACTAGTTATGTCTAACAGGAAAAGCTTGGAGAAACAAAGAACTTTTAGAGGAGGATATATTTTGGCCATTCATCACGATGAATCCTAAAAGAAGAAAGACCAAGCAAAAACCTGGAGAGGTTCCTTACCTTCAAGGACCTCTCCTGTTGCTGGTCAAAAAAATAAAATAAAATAAAATAATTCAAGAAAAAAATGCAAGAAAAAGTTTTAGCTCTGTGTGTGCATGTAGTTGTGTACACACATGTGTGTGTACCTAAAAGAGACACACAAAGACAATGAGACAAAAGCAAATGGTGGGGCACCTGGGTGGCTCAGTCAGTTGAGCATCGGACTCTTGATTTCAGCTCAGGTCATGATTTCAAGGTCCTGGGATGGAGCCTCCTGTCGGGTTCTGCCCTCAGCAGGGAGTCAGCTTCAGGGTTTTTTCTCTCTCCCTCTGCCCCTCCTCCCACCCCCTGTGTGCTCTCTCTCTCTCTCAAATAAATAAATCAATCTTTTTTTTTTTTTAAGCAAATGGTAAATGCATGCTAAATACATAAGTAATCACATCAGCTCACATTTATGGAATGTCTATTGTATGCCAGACACCGTACTAAGCACTTCCACGTACATTACTTCATTCAGTCGCCACAACATAATAAGGAATGCAAACACTTAATAATGTTTCACACCTGGAAGATGCTTCATATGAAACTGACACGACTGTTGTTTCTTTCATCATCCCCTGTTTCCAGACGAGGAAACTGAGGCTCAGAGATGTGAAATGACCTGCACTTGCTTTTCAATGACAAAACCAGGTCTCAAACCTTGTGTGTGTGTGTGTGTGTGTGTGTTTTCTAATTTAAGGATAAAAGCAACAGAAAACACCATTTCTCCAATACCCTTCAGTGCCACATACTATAGCAGGTGCTGTTGCATGTTCACTTACTAAATCCTATTTCCTTCCCTTAGTTTATAGATCAGAACACAGGCATATGGAGACCTCAGTAGCTTTCCCAGGGTCACACAGTGAGGAAGGTGTGCAGCTGTATCTCTAAATGGATGGGCGTGATTTCAAAGTCCTCCTTCCTGGGATAGTGCATTCCCCAACTCAGATTGTAGGGTGGTAATAACATAGTTCCTGTGCCCTCAGAGCCGTTGAAAAGGCCAAAGAAGGTGAGTATATGCATGTGCTTTGGCAGGAACAGAGTACCATGCAGATGTCAGAGGGGCCTGCTCAGGAGAGGCTGCTTCCAACCCCTGGACAGTCACAAGCCTCCAACCCATTACCCTGTGCTCTGAAGGACATCAAAGTTCCACAGCCATCCAAGAAAAATGGCTTTTGTTCCAGAACCAGAGAGAAAAGGGAAGCCTCCTGGGTAAAGACAAGAAAGGCTTCATTCTCTGCCCTGGGTCCTCCCTCCTCCACATCATATGTCTCCAGGTACCTCACTGGCTGCTAGACGTTCTCATGCCAACCGGTATGTAGTCCAGCCAGGTGGGGCTGCAATGGGCCCTTGGGACCTCTCCTACCTCTAACATCAAGGTTGTCACTGCCTCCAAGAATGACTTTCTCTTCCCTTCAACAATGCCTGGGACGCAGTCAACTCCATACTTTGCTGCTTGCTGGCGACAGCAGTAGCAACCACAGTATTGCCCCAAGCTCCCAGGTGAAGGAAGAGGCATCCATCATCTCAAATACCAACCCTGTGAGCTAGAGAACCATCCTTGAGAAAACGTCATTTGAAGACCCCTGATTGGGAAGGAAGGGCCAGATAGGGTCCTGCTGACTGAAGGGGAAATTCTGGGCCTTGGTCATCTGCATCTTGAAGGACTCACCCATGCTCTTGGCCACTCATTATTCCCACTTTCCAGATGAGAAAATAGAGGTAACTAATTCACCCAGGACCTACTGCTAATCAGTGACTAAGCCCAGGCGAGCCCCACTCCAAATCTTCCATTCTTTCCTCGTACTGCTGAACTATCTAGAGTTTCCACGATTCAGCCTTTCAACTCTCCCCTTCTATGCCTTTTATTTCCATAAACACACTATTTGTATTCCCCTGGAAATTACACTCTGGAGGGAGAATCTTTTGATGGAGGCATGCTGCACATGCACCAGGCCACTTCCTTCTGCAAGCATGGCAATGCCATCACGCATTATCACACCGCCACACGCACAAGGCTAGCCCCCTCCTGGCATTCCACAAAGGAATCCCTGGTGGGGAGGGGGCCGCAGCTACACATCTAGATTTCTGAGCCAGGAATTTCTGACTTTGTGTCTGTTGGTGTATTAATTAATCATTCCTTTAACACCAGCTGTGTCTACACACATTACTAGAACAGTCAATTCCATTCTTAAAAATAAGCTCAATTAAACCAATGGTTTGATGGATTTTTTTAAACTGAATTAGTTAAATCTTTGTTTTATCATTTCTTTTTTTTAATTCTTATGTTAATCCCCATACATTACATCATTAGTTTTAGATGAAGTGTACCATGATTCATTGTTTGTGCATAACACCCAGTGCTCCATGCAGAATGTGCCCTCCTCAATACCCACCACCAGGCTAACCCATCCTCCCACGCCCCTCCCCTCTAGAACCCTCAGTTTGTTTTTCAGAGTCCATCGTCTCTCATGGTTCGTCTACCCCTCCGATTTCCCCCGCTTCATTCTTCCCCTCCTGCTACCTTCTTCTTCTTCTTCTTCTTTTTATTCTTAACATATATTGCATTATTTGTTTCAGAGGTACAGATCTGAGTCAACAGTCTTGCCCAATTCACAGCGCTTACCAGAGCACATACCCTCCCCAGTGTCTATCACCCAGTCACCCCATCCCTCCCGCCCCACCCCCCACTCCAGCAACCCTCAGTTTGTTTCCTGAGATTAAGAATTCCTCATATCAGTGAGGTCATATGATACATGTCTTTCTCTGTTTGACTTATTTTGCTCAGTGTACTACCCTCCAGTTCCATCCACGTTGTTGCAAATGGCAAGATCTCATTCCTTTTGATGGCTGCAAAATATTCCATTGTATATATATACCACCTCTTCTTTATCCATTCATCTGTTGATGGACATCTTGGCTCTTTCCACAGTTTGGCTATTGTGGACATTGCTGCTCTAAACATCAGGGTGCATGTACCCTTTCGGATCCCTACTTTTGTATCTTTGGGGTAAATACCCAGTAGTGCAATTGCTGGATCATAGGGTAGCTCTATTTTCAACTTTTTGAGGAACCTCCATACTGTTTTCCAGAGTGGCTGCACCAGCTTGCATTCCCACCAACAGTGGAGGAGGGTTCCCCTTTCTCCGCATCCCCGCCAACATCTGTCATTTCCTGACTTGTTAATTTTAGCCATTCTGACTGGTGTGAGGTGGTATCTCATTGAGGTTTTGATTTGGATTTCCCTGATGCCGAGCGATATTGAGCACTTTTTCATGTGTCTGTTGGCCATTTGGATGTCTTCTTTGCAAAAATATCTGTTCATGTCTTCTGCCCATTTCTTGATTGGATTCTTTGTTCTTTGGGTGTTGAGTTTGATGAGTTCTTTATAGATTTGGGATACTAGCCCTTTATCTGATATGTCATTTGCAAATATCTTCTCCCATTCTGTCAGTTGTCTTTTGGTTTTGTTGACTGTTTCCTTTGCTTTGCAAAAGCTTTTTATCTTGATGAAGTCCCAATAGTTCATTTTTGCCCTTGCTTCCCTTGCCTTTGGCGATGTTTCTAGGAAGAAGTTGCTTCGGCTGAGGTCAAAGAGGTTGCTGCCTGTGCTCTCCTTTAGGATTTTGATGTACTCCTGTCTCACGTTGAGGTCTTTCAACCATTTTGACTATTTTTGTGTGTGGTGTAAGGAAATGGTCCAGTTTCATTCTTCTGCATGTGGCTATCCAATTTTCCCAACACCATTTGTTGAAGAGACTGTCTTTGTTCCATTGGACATTCTTTCCTGCTTTGTCAAAGATGAGTTGACCATAGAGTTGAGGGTCCATTTCTGGGCTCTCTATTCTGTTCCATTGATCTATGTGTCTGTTTTTGTGCCAGTACCATACTGTCTTGATGATGACAGCTTTGTAATAAAGCTGGAAGTCCGGAATTGTGATGCCGCTAGCTTTGCTTTTTTTTTTTCAACATTCCTCTGGCTATGCGGGGTCTTTTCTGGTTCCATACAAATTTTAGGATTATTTGTTCCATTTCTTTGAAAAAAGTGGATGGCATTTTGATGGGGATTGCATTGAATGTGTAGATTGCTCTAGGTAGCATTGACATCTTCACAATATTTGTTCTTCCAATCCATGAGCATGGAACGTTTTTCCATTTCTTTGTGTCTTCCTCAATTTCTTTCATGAATATTTTATAGTTTTCTGAGTACAGATCCTTTGTCTCTTTGGTTAGGTTTATTCCTAGGTATCTTATGGTTTTGGGTGCAATTGTAAATGGGATCGACTCCTTAATTTCTCTTTCTTCTGTCTTGTTGTTGGTGTATAGGAATGCCACTGATTTCTGTGCATTGATTTTATATCCTGCCACTTGACTGAATTCCTGTATGAGTTCTAGCAGTTTTGGGGTGGAGTCTTTGGGGTTTTCCACATAAAGCATCATATCATCTGCAAAGAGTGAGAGTTTGACTTCTTCTTTGCTGATTGGGATGCCTTTTATTTCTTTTTGTTGTCTGATTGCTGTGGCTAGCACTTCCAATACTACGTTGAATAGCAGTGGTGATAGTGGGCATCCCTGCCACGTTCCTGACCTTAGGGGGAAAGCTCTCAGTTTTTCCCCATTGAGAATGATATTCACTGTGGGTTTTTCATAGATGGCTTTTATGATATTGAGGTATGTACCCTCTATGCCTATACTCTGAAGAGTTTTGATCAAGAAAGGATGCTGTACTTTGTCAAATGCTTTTTCTGCATCTATTGAGAGGATCATATGATTCTTGTTCTTTCTTTTGTTAATGTATTGTATCACATCGATTGATTTGTGGATGTTGAACCAAACTTGCAGCCCAGGGATAAATCCCACTTGGTCGTGGTGAATAATCCTTTTAATGTACTGTTGGATCCTATTGGCTAGTATTTTGGTGAGAATTTTTGCATCCATGTTCATCAGGGATATTGGTCTGTAATTCTCCTTTTTGATGGGGTCTTTGGTTTTGGGATCAAGGTAATGCTGGCCTCATAAAATGAGTTTGGAACTTTTCCTTCCATTTCTATTTTTTGGAACAGTTTCAGAAGAATAGGTATTAATTCTTCTTGAAATGTTTGGTAGAATTCCCCTGGGAAGCCATCTGGCCCTCGGCTTTTGTTTTTTGGGAGATTTTTGATGACTGCTTCAATTTCCTTAGTGGTTATAGGTCTGTTCAGGTTTTCTATTTCTTCCTGGCTCAGTTTTGGTAGTTGATACATCTCTAGGAATGCATCCATTTCTTCCAGGTTATCTAATTTGCTGGCATAGAGTTGCTCATAATATGTTCTTATAATTGTTTGTATTTCTTTGGTGTTGGTTGTGATCTCTCCTCTTTCATTCATGATTTTGTTGATTTGGGTCATTTCTCTTCTCTTTTTGATAAGTCTGGCCAGGGGTTTATCAATCTTGTTAATTCTTTCAAAGAACCAGCTCCTAGTTTCGTTGATCTGTTCTACTGTTCTTTTAGTTTCTATTTCATTCATTTCTGCTCTGATCTTTATTATTTCTTTTCTCCTGCTGGGTTTAGGCTTTACTTGCTGTTCTTTCTCCAGCTCCTTTAAGTGTAGGTTTAGGTTGTGTACTTGAGACCTTTCTTGTTTCTTGAGAAAGGCTTATATTGCTATATACTTTCCTCTTAGGACTGCCTTTGCTGCATCCCAAGGATTTTGAATAGTTGTGTTTTCATTTTCATTGGTTTCCATGTGTTTTTTTAATTCTTCTTTAATTTCCTGGTTGACCCATTCATTCTTCAGTAGGATGCTCTTTAGCCTCCATGTATTTGAGTTCTTTACGACTTTCCTCTTGTGATTGAGTTCTAGTTTCAAAGCATTGTGGTCTGAAAATAGGCAGGGAATGATCCCAATCTTTTGGTAGTGGTTGAGACCTGATTTATGACCTAGGATGTGATCTATTCTGGAGAATGTTCCATGGGCACTAGAGAAGAATGTGTATTCCGTTGCTTTGGTATGGAATGTTCTGAAAATGTCTGTGAAGTCCATTTGGTCCAGTGTGTCATTTAAAGTCTTTATTTCCTTGTTGATCTTTTGCTTAGACGATCTGTCCATTTCAGTGAGGGGGTGTTAAAGTCCCCCACTATTATTGTATTGTTGTCGATGTGTTTCTTTGCTTTTGTTATTAATTGCCTTATATAATTGGCTGCTCCCATGTTAGGGGCATAGATATTTACAATTGTTAGATCTTCTTGTTGGATAGACCCTTTAAGTAGGATATAATGTCCTTCCTCATCTCTTATTACAGTCTTTGGTTTAAAATCTAATTTGTCTGATATAAGGATTGCCACCCCAGCTTTCTTTTGGTGTCCATTAGCATGGTAAATGGTTTACCACCCCCTCACTTTCAATCTGGGGGTGTCTTTGGTTCTAAAATGAGTCTCTTGCAGACAGTATATCGATGGGCCTTGTTTTTTAATCCAAACTGATAGCCTGTGTCTTTTGATTGGGGCATTTAGCCCATTTACATTCAGGGTAACTATTGAAAGATATGAATTTAGTGCCATTGTATTGCCTGTAAGGTGACTGTTACCGTATATTGTCTGTGTTCCTTTCTGGTCTATGTTGCTTTTAGGGTCTCTCTTTGCTTAGAGGACCCCTTTCAAGATTTCTTGTAGGGCTGGCTTTGTGTTTGCAAATTCCTTCAGTTTTTGTTTGTCCTGGAAGCTTTTTATCGCTCCTTCAATTTTCAATGACAGCCTAGCTGGATAGAGTATTCTTGGCTGCATATTTTTCTCATTTAGTGCTCTGAATATATCCTGCCAGTCCTTTTTGGCCTGCCAGGTCTCTGTGGATAGGTCTGTTGCCAATCTAATGTTTCTACCCTTGTAGGTTACATATCTCTTCTCCCGAGCTGCTTTCAGGATTTTCTCTTTGTCTCTGAGACTCGTAAGTTTTACTATTAGAAGTCAGGGTGTTGACCTATTTTTATTGATTTTGAGAGGGGTTCTCTGTGCTTCCTGGATTTTCATGCCTGTTTCCTTTCCCAAATTAGGGAAGTTCTCTGCTATAATTTGCTCCATTATACCTTCTGCCCCTCTCTCTCTTTCTTCTTCTTCTGGGATCCCAACTATTCTAATGTTGTTTCATCTCATGGTATCGCTTATCTCTCGAATTCTGCCCTCGTGATCCAGTAGTTGTTTATCTCTCTTTTTCTCAGCTTCTTTATTTTCCATCATTTGGTCTTCTATATTACTGATTCTCTCATCTGCCTCATTTATCCTAGCAGTTAGCGCCCCCATTTTTGATTGCACCTCATTAATAGCCTTTTTGATTTCTACTTGGTTAGATTTTAGTTCTTTTACTTCTCCAGAAAGGGTTTCTCTAATAACTTCCATTTTTTTTTCAAGCCCAGCTAGTATCTTTAAAGTGATGATTCTGAACTCTAGATCTGAGATCATACTAATGTCCGTATTGAGTAGGTCCCTGGCAGTCGGTACTACCTCTTGTTCTTTTTGTTGAGGTGATTTTTTCCATCTTGTCATTTTGTGCAGAGGAGAATAGATTAATGAGATAACAAAATGCTAGCAGAGTAACAACGTCCCCAGAAAATATACTCTAAAGGAATCAGAAAAGACCTTCCAGAAAGTGGTTGCTTTTCTGATGAGAGAGTTGTTGCTATTCTTTTCTTCGATCTCCTGTTGAGTTTGTAGGTGTTCAGAATGGTTTGATCCCCATCCAGCTGAATTCCTGAGAGGAGACGAAATCCAGGTTTCCTACTCCTCCGCCATCTTGCTCCGCCCTAAATCTTTGTTTTAAAATAGAATCAATCTTAAGAACAGAGAACTGGTGAAACCCTCAATGAAGCCAGATCCTTGGAAGCATTCGTTCATTCATTCATTCATTCATTCATGTATTCATACATTTAACAAGCGTGTGACAGGGGCTGGGCTTGTGCTTTGGGGCGTGGATCACAGAGAACTGGCCCCAACGGGCCCTCGGTCTAATGTGGGGAAGAAGGAGGAAACAAACCCATCACAGAACAACGCAGAGGAACACATCAGGAGAGAAATGCTGCTTGTTCCCACCTTAATCCTTAGATGGTGGTAAAAATAAATAAGCACCCACCCTACGGGTCATAAAAGAAAAGTCTGTTCCATTAGCAAACCTGGAGAGCCTTGGCAGTAGAGGTGGACCCTGCCTTTGGGTTTACCATCCTCCGCTAAGGTTATTAGAACAGCAGGGGGCGCTCTAGGGAGTGGAGTGAGGGGACCCAGGTCCGCATCACCCTGGAAATGCAATCGGGGGTTGCTTTCTTGCCCTGAGTGGGCAGTTTTTAATTGCAATCCCCCTAAATCCTGAGCGTGTGATGGCATGGACAAGGTTAGGCTAGTATTTGGCTTTTCACCATCTATAAAGAAAGTGCTTCCTAATAGTCCGCACCTGTCTAGCAGGTGTGATAGATTTAACTAGTGGAGAGAGTGGACAGTTTTCAAGGACTAATTACATGATGTTACAAATCACTCTCAGCTGTTATCAGAGCAGCCTCCTGCTGTCACCCAGGAGGCCCGGCCGGCCCCATCTGCAGGCTGCTGAGGCACTGCACACAGACCTGGCAGCCAGACCCCCGGGATCCTACCTTGGCTCCGCCCCTTACAGGCGGTGAGGCTGTGGTCCTGTTGGGAACACTCCCAGCCTCAGTGCTCTCTTCTGTAAGGTGGGGCTAAATCTCTTCTCCTAAGACTGAGGTCAAACGTGACGTGGTAAGTGCTTAGCAAAGGCTGCTGTCACAATCACTTAAAGTCAGCCACACAAGTGTGGGATGGATGTGATCTGTCTGTACCACAGTCAAGTGCAGTGGCCGGAGCTCTGCTGGGGGAGGCACAAAGTCCCAAGGGAGGGAAGAGGGGGTCTTGGGCCTCTGCGGGGGCCGCATCATGTCTTGCAGTCCACGGTCCTGAATGTGCCCATACAGAAGATCCCTGGAGTGGGGCCTTTGAAGGATGGAAGATCCCAGGTTTGTCCGTCCCCATGTCCCTCTTTACCTCTCTCCTCACACAGGTGGAAACATGGTCTTCTTCTCTCCAGGAGGGTCCCATCTCAGAGGGGAACCCAGAGCCTGGGAGGACATGCTGGGCAGAGTTGTTCCTACTTTTGAGCAAGTCCTACATTATAATTCCCACTTAGGCCTATGTGCAAAGGTGAGTGTCCCTGTCACGTTGGTGTGGCACCTCCTTGATGTGCTTTGGATTTTCCAGGCCAGCTCTGTCTACATTCTTATGAGGCTCCATCCCTGGCAGCTTACACTGCAAGGAGGCTTGTCAGCCAGGGCCCTGACTTAGCACCCCTGTCCCAGAGGTGGTGCACTCTTTGGAGCAACGCCCTCTGTGTCTCCCCTCTGCACCCTTAGCAGGCCTAGTTTAAAGCAGGGCCCACATTCAGTGCCCAAAATATTGAATTATCACGCACACAAGAGTCTGAGACTATTTAAAGTTCCCAGGGCTCTGTTTCCAACCTCAGAAATGACCCATCCTTGTCAAAAAGAGACTCTCCAAAGTCAAACACTGCATCTCCACAGGGCCCAATTCCATTTTGTTGCTTTCCCAGCACAGCTACGATTAATAAACATCCCACTGGCTGTGCAGTTCCAGGCTGGGAGCACACAGCATCCTAGAAACAACGCCTGGCAGAGAATCTGTCACTGTCAGCGTGGCTTCTTCTTCTGCCCCACACCCCAGCTGACTTGGAGCATGGCCTGCCCGGTCTGCTGAGCCTCTTCCAATGCCTCCCCCAATCCCCAGAACCTGGCCCCCTCCTAGAGCCACCTTTGGGAAAGCTGGCCTCCCTGAGTAAGCTCCCAGGGAACAGCAGGGCTTGGGTTTTAGTGGGACTTGCTCTCAGTCCGTGTTCAGGGCAGCATCCTGTCTTCACCTAGGGTGTCACAGCAGGGATATGGGAGGTCCACAGAGCAGATTCAGTGGTTCTGGAATACATAACTGGCTCTGACCTGTGTCCTGTGTGACCCTGGGCAAGACTCATGCCCTCTCTGAGCTTCAGGGCTGTGTGCCTTTCTTCATATCGGGAGTCACACAGCCTGTGAGTTCGCATCTCATGTCAAACACTTTTCTTGGTTAGGGCATGTAGGAGTCAGCAGACAAACATCAAGGCATCAAGAAACTGGCAGCCAAATAATGAACCAGAACATTTTGGATGGTGATAAAGACCATGAAGAACACTGAGAGCAGCTAGGGTGCCGAGGGGAGCCATCCTAAAGAGAGGGCACGAAATCTTTGCCAGAATGATAGTGCAAGTCAGCCTAGGGAAGGTTGCTTTCCAAGCAGAAGGAATAGCAAGTGCAAAGGCCCCGAGGTAGGAATGAGGTCAGCATGGTCTGGAGACTAAGAGAAACTGAGTGGCCAGAGCCTCGGGGACAAGGGGAAGAAGGTGGAAGAAGCCAGAACACACAAAACCATGAAAGGAATTTCAGCTTTAGGCTGAGCGTATACGGCAGAGGGACATGGTCTGATAGAAGATGTAACAGATCTCTCAGCTACAGTATGGGCAGTGGTCGTGAGGGTGGCAGATCTAGAAACAGACAGATCATTCAAGAAACCATTGGAAGAAAGGGTGGAGGCTTGGGTTGCAGGTGGTGACTGTGAGGACTGAGAAAGGCAGACAGCTCCAGAGTGTGGCCCATGGGAGAGGGGGATAGGCACATGGAATAAGATGAGGAGCAATCTAGGGGATCTGAGGAGTCCAGCATGAGTGACTGGCAAGCAAGACAGCCCTTTCTCATCTGGGATCAGCCTGCAGGGAGGAGACTTCCACCACTTGTCAGTCCCCAGTGTGAATCTTCCCAGGTGGAGTGAGCAACAATGAGAAAAGGTGCTCATTCAAGTTCCCTGGCAGCCAGTTTTTCTCTGTTTTCAGAAAATAGGCATTCCCTTCCTTCTTTTCTTTTATTGGCAGGAGGGAAGCATCCCTATGAGGGCCCAAAGGCATGGGGTTGTAATGTGCTCCTGCTTTCTATGCACTGCTAGAATGCTGAATAGTCTTTATGAATGTGAATTAATGGTCTTGTCAGCAGCAACGATATTTACAGAGCATACTGTTACATTATAAGAAGAAAGGGAAAGTGGACGTGTCAGCTCTGAGCAAGCAGTGGGACACCCTGAGGATCTGGAGACTGGTGGAACCACTCTGTCTCTGCTGGGCCCTGTCCAGCTTCTACTCTCAGGCCTGCTGGATAGCCTGCTGGATCTGGGCTCTGTGGAGAATGAGAAGGAAAGACATTGCAGTACCATGCTGATATAGCAGACATTTTTCTAAACCACAAGAGAGGAAACCAAAGGCCCCAGGGATCCCCAGCACCTGGGAAGCAGATGGGCAGACTCAGCAGCCTCTTTGCCCTTTGGGGCATTTCCTGTGAGTTGAGGTGGTGTTGGCTCAGATGCTTTCTCCTTGAGGCTGCTCTGAGCTTGCTTTGAAGGCCCCAGATAGGATTTAGTATGCACGAGAGCTGGGAAAGAGCTGCTTTGCAAGGTGGTGAACTCCTCATCACTGGAGGCTGGGTGCTACAGGGAAGCTTCTGGGCTGTACCTGGAGTTGCAGCCTTCCTTGGACAGCCACACATTGGGCATGCCCTTGTGCCAGCCTGGGCTAAGAGCTGGGGATGCAGGGGTAACAGGAGTCTCTACCCTCAGTCATGGAAGAGAAAGAAAATAAACAAGGAAAAAGTAAATAAACAAGGTAAGTACCCTAAAAAAATGAAAGAGGCTGCTGTGGCAGAGGCTGGGGGCAGGGGAGGGCATTCTATAGCTGGGTGGGCAGGGAGCTGAGACCTGCTTGCTGCAAAGGGGGGCCCCTGGGAAGACCTGGAGCAAATGCACTCCTTGCAAAGGGTCAGTTGCTGCAAAGGCCTGAGATGGCATCTTTGACCATGATTTCCAAAGTCTTGCATTCAATGATGACAAGACACTGAGATGACCTCTGGATATCAGGAGCATCAGATTAGTTTTGGAGGTGAGGGGGCTGGTCAGCTCTTCTGAAGGTCATTTCTCAGAGCTGGGGTATGGCTGGGAATGTCCTCACCAGACTTTTGGAGGTCAAGGAAGCCTGACTTCACATCCTGTCCTATGGGAGAGGGTGAGCATCTTTTCTCCAAATCCAGAGGAGGCATGGCCTCATCTGGGGACCCAAGGCCTGGAAGGAAGCTCTGCATGTGGGATCTCAGTTAGTGGCTGGCTGGGCTGTGGGCTGTAGGAGTGAAGCTTCAGCCACTGACAGCCAAAAGGCCAGGACAAGTCATGGGTGGGGGTGAGTTAGGCAGCCTGCCCCCAGCAGCTCCCTCCCACCTCTCACCTCCCTCTCCCCCGTCCCACTGTCACTGCCAGTTCTCACACTGGCCATATATTGGATTCTTATAAGAATCTAGTGACAATTCTTAATTCTGTGACAATTCTTAAAATAGCCACCAAAGAGAAAAAAGGTGAGTTTCTCCCATGGGCACTGGCAAGAAGGCCATAGCAGTCCATTGTGTTTCCCTCATTCCTGCAATATGAGCAGTTTCCAGATGGAAAGTCTAAAAACTATACCAGGACCTCATGAAGACCCTGCATGTGACCATGCTGGCAGAAAGTGCCAAAGAAAACAAAAAAGTGGAATATTTTTAAATACTTTGAAATGATGGCGAATGGATGGAATTTAACAACTTTGTCAGGAGGAAGACTATTAGTTCAGTAGCTGACACAAATAATGTTTGGAATCACAGGAGTCAAATCAAATCCCTTCAAGTTCACATTCATGATAAGCACACCCAGAAATGGAGGCCATAATACATGCCCAGGGACTTTAAAACTTTTAAAATATAGGTTGGGTTTGAGCCAACAGAAACGACTTGCTCTCACTAGGGACTCAGCCCTCTCTCCAGGAAGGAGGGACATTAGAATTCCTCAGTCACATGACCATCGTCAGGACCCCGGTCAGGAATCCACTGGCTCTGGGAACCCATCTGCATCTACCTGTGGACAGATTGTGAGGCCACTGGCCTACACCGACTCACAAGGTGCTTTCCTCCTGTCTGAGGATCAGGGCAGAAACCAGGCATTAAACCTGGGCTACCCCTCAGCTGCTGAGCTGGGAAGCTGGCAGTGGAGACACCACGTCCATAGAGCCCAGGGGTGTCATTCAAGGGTGCTACATTAGTTTTCTATTGCTGCATAACAAAATGCCACAAAATTAACAGCTCAAAACACAAATTTATCACCTCACATTTTCCATGGGTCAGGAATCTGGGCACTTTTTAGCTGGGTCCTGAGCTCAGGGTCTCACAGGCTGTAATTGAGGCTCTGGTTGGGCTGTGATCCCCTCTGGGACTTGTGCTCTTCAAACTAATTCAATTTGCTGCCAGAATTCAGTTCCCTAAGGTTGTAGGACTGAGGTCCCCATTTTCTTGCTAGTCATTAGCTGGGACTACTCTCAGCAACTAGGGATGCCCTCAGCTCCTTGTCCTACGGGCCTCATAGTCAGCTCACAATATTGATGTCCACCTTCTTCCAGCCCAGCAGGGATCTCTCTGAACTCTGTCTCTGACCTCTAGACCCAGACTTAAAGGGCTCATGTGATTAGGTCAAGCCCACTAAGATACTTTCCTGTTTGTTAAGTCAACTGATTAATAACCGTAATTGCATCTGCAAAACTCCTTAGTCATGCAGCCTAACAACCACGGTAATGATATCCCATCATATCACAACATCTGCCACTCTCAAGGGGAGGAAATCATACAAGACGTGTACACAAGGGGGTGAGAATCTTGGTGGCCATCCTGGGTTTCTGCCCCTACAGGCACCCCTTTCAAGACCACAGCCATGGCAGTCCAGTTACACTCTGGCCACTGCATGAGGCCCTTGTCAGCCTCACACCAGCCTATTGATAGGCTCGCAGAGACACAGGGCCATAAGGAACTTCCTCTAGTCATCGCATCAGTGACAGAAATCAGGAGAAAAGGTAATTTCCCTATCCCAGTGTGGTATTTGATGACCTCTCAGCTAACTGGATTTTCTTCAAGGATCTGAAAGCCAAAATTCTCCCAAGCTGCATCACTGAACCCCCAAGCTCTTTTCATCACTGGGGTATGAGTACATGATCCAAAGTGTGCTGTATCGCCTACCCAGCTGTGTGACCTTGGGCACATTGCTTTGCTTCTCTGAGCCTTAGTTTTCTTATAAATTAGGAACAAGATTTGCCTTACTTCATAGAATCATTGTGAAGATTGGATGTGATAATCCATGTCAAATACTTAGCTCACTGCCTGACACAGAGCAAGCAACTGACACTTGTGATATGGTGGTGTTCCCATCAAGTTTCTAGGAGGTTTGGGTGTGTGTGTGTGCACACACGTGCATATGAATGCATGTGTGCATTCGTGTGTGCACACTTTCATGTGAGTGAGTGTGCGTGTAGTTGAGAGAGTGCAAGGTCCAGACCAAAGAGGCCTAACATCAGACTGAGCTCAGTCAGTGAGAAGGTGCCTGATAACTATTTTCTCCCATTTCCTTGGTGGCAACCATCATTGTATGGTTCTGTAAGTTTGCATCTATAAGTTTGACTATTTTAGATTCCATATATTAGTGAGATCATACATTGTTTGCTGGAAGGGGAAGCGGGAAAATGTTGGTCAAAGGGTACGTAGTTTCAGTTATACAAGGTAATAAGTGCTGTGGATCTAATGTATAGCAATATGACTACAGTTAATAGTACTGTATTAAACACTTGAAATTTGCCAAGAGGGTAGATCCTAAGTGTTTTCACCTCACACACACACACAAAGAAGGCATCTGGGTAACTGGCATGGGCAAGGCTCTTCTACTCCCTGGACTTTAGTTTCCCCATCTGTAAAATATAGATTGTCTCTAGGAGCACTAGCATTTCTAAAGCTACACCATCCCATGTGGAGAGCTTCCAGAACTTTCTTGGGCTCTTGGTGGATTTGATTGTTTACATGCTTTTTACACATATACTGTATTAGTCAGGGTTCTCGAGAGAAACAGAACCAGTTGGATGGTTCTCTCCCTTTGTCTTCCTCTCTTTATAAGGAATATATACATTAATACAATACATATATACACACACATATATACACGCATATATACACATGTGTGCACACATATGTACACGTATAAGGAATACATACATGTATACTACATGTGAGAAATACATACATAATATACAATATACTATATATATACATCTATATGTTTATGTATCTGTGTGTGTGTGTATGTATATATGTATATATATGGAATTGGCTCACAGTTTTGGAGACTGAGAAGTCCAGATCCAGGAGAGCCAGTGGTTTAGTTCCAGTCTAAGTCTGAAGGCAGGAGAGACCAATGTCCCAGCTAGAAGACAGGCAGAGAGCAAGAATTCTTTCTCACTCAGCCTTTTGTTCTTTTCAGCCCTTCAGTGACTGGGTGAGGCCCACCCATGAGGGGGAGGGCAATCTGCTTATTCAATCAAGTCAGATGTTAACCTTACTCAGAAATGCCCTCACAGACACACCCAGAATACGGTTCGACCAAATATCTGGGCATCCCGTGACCCAGTCAGATTGACACATTAACCATCACACATAGTTTATGTATATTTGGATAAGTAAAAAGCACAACTTTTAAAGATTAAAAATAGGAAAGTTCACTCAGTCACATTCAAGGAGGCTGCATTTGACGGGAGGGTGATCCTTGATGTGAAAGGCCACTCTTCACCCTTTCCACCTCTCTCCTCAAGACCTTTCCTCTATTCTCTTCAATTACAACGTTCTTGAGTCTTCTGATCTGAAACAATCCTCCCCAATGAAGCAATCAGACGTGATCCCAGACTGTAACACACTGTAGCTTTTAACTGTTCAGCTAGAGTTTCTGATTCAGCACATTTTAATCAATTTTATTTGCTAAGATCAGGGAGATGTCATCTGTAATAATCCCAGCTGACCTCCCAAAGTCAGGCTGATAAAAATATTAATGTCAGCTTCTTGCAGCTTGGCAGAGAGCAACACCCAGCTTGACAAGCAAACAAATGGCTCAGAGCTGTCTGTGGGAGGCTGATGAACCTGTATTAATGAATAGCTTCATCAGTGAAAGTTGCCCTCCGAGCAGAGCTGCCACAGGCTGGAGTCTCGCCAGAGGCTCAGCTAGCTGCCTTCCTGGTGAGGTCCTCTTGTCCATCTACGAGGCTGAGGCACGTCAATTACATCAGTCGACAGGATGATTCACCCTCCCTCAATCGCATGCTCTAAGTTTGGTGCTAGGATCACCCAACCCTGCTTTTAACTTCTATTCTCCCTGACAAGGTGTCCTCCTCTTACGGTCTGTCAGGTCCTTCCAGCTGTGACATCAGAGGCATTGGCCCCTTGGAGCACAACAAGCAATTCCAAATAGGAATGAAGGGTTATTTCTAGGGGTCATAGCCTCATGATCCCTGGCCTCATTTAGCCCAGGAGTGTGTTTATTTGGTCACATTGCTTGGCACATGCAGCTTCTTTAAAAGACAATTACCAGGTGGGGCTTGCGTGGCTCAGAATTCAAGCAGTTCAGCATCTGCTATCTAACTCATATCCCTCTATGAATATTTATTATTTTCATCTGGCCACTGGAGGCTCTGAGTTTGTTGCTCCTGATTTAACTGGAGCCATGGTAGAGAGAGGCAGGTGTTAACATTGCTAACATCGCTGATGCTTGTCACTTGCCCAGAGCTGTGCAGGGACAGCTACACTGGACTCTGGACTCCAGGGCTCATTTCTTTACACCTCCCAATTCCATCTCTTCCCTTTGTCTTTTTTTTTAAATTTTATTTATTTATTTATTTGAGAGAGAGAATGAGATAGAGCATGAGAGGGGGGAGGGTCAGAGGGAGAAGCAGACTCCCTCCTGAGCAGGGAGCCCGATGCGGGACTCGATCCCGGGACTCCAGGATCACGACCTGAGCCGAAGGCAGTCGCTTAACCAACTGAGCCACCCAGGCGCCCTCTTCCCTTTGTCTTAAGAGATGATACCAGCCTGGTTCCTTCTGTTGGGAATGAGGAAGAGTTCTGCTAGGTCCGTACAAAGGAGGAGCAAACCCAACCAGCCCTCTTCACTTTCCAGACAGGAAAACTCCCTGCTTTGCTCAGAAGAGAAACGTAGTCTGAAAAGAGAAGAATCATTTGAGGAATTTAGCAGTTCATGCAATGGCTCTGACTTCATGCTGGTCACACAGGGTGTGTGCTTTGACCTAATGAGCATGTGACGTGTGATGCATCTGCCTCCCTCCAAGGATGAAACACTCCCAACAGAGCAACTGCATCCTCAGACCTCCTGCAGCCAAACTGTACAGCCACAGCCATGGGTTTTGTGCAGGCAGCCCCCTAGGTTCAGCCCATTTGTGCAGTCTGAGCACTAACTGGAGACTTCAGAACTGCAGACATGGCCATGGGCTGCTACTTGCTAAACAACCAAAATGTAAAGCTCAAGCAGGTGGACATCCACATTGGCAGGGTTTGGGTTTGTCTGTTTAATAAAATTAGCAAGCAGAATGAAACCCTCATCATTCTCATTAGCCAGAAGCTTGTGCTAGAAGGCCATCCAGCAGAGTAGAGCATGCTGTCTGGGACTTCCTGTAACTGCAAGCCATGGAGGGGATGGGGTGGTCTGGGATGGGAAGTTCTCAGACCCAGGACTGAGGGTCAAAGGAAAGGCATGGAGAGAGAGAAATGGCATTTTCTCACATGGCCTGGAGCTTTGGGGAGGACAAGGAGGAAAAGAGACAACAAGGTTAGAGGAAGAGGCAAAAAGGAGATAGGAAAGGGGGAATGAAGTGAGAGGCATGTGGGAAGGCTTCTTATCATTTCCAAAGAAGATCCAAAGGACACCTAGAAAGTGGTGCACCTGCCCTACCTGAGGTCCAAAGGGACACTCCTCCACCTTGTCAGCAGTAGCCCTGTCACTATGGCACCCTGGGGGGCTCTGTGGGAGGCAGGGAGGGGTGTTAGGAGCTCCATCAGATCTGGCGCAAGTCACTCTCTCTGCTTCCATTTCCTCTCTTTATCCCAAGGCTGAAAACAATAGCATCTACGTCCTGGAAGATTCAGTGAAGTGGTGGATGCCACGTGCTTAGCATGGGACTGGATCATGGTTGGTTACATGCACAATAACTGCTAGCTTTCACTAATGCCTTCTGTCAGATGTGAGATAAAGCCTTGTGTCCCTGGAGGCCTCCACTCTTGCTGGGATGCAGTTCCCTTGGGCATCTGGTATTCCCAGTGCTGGCGCACAGTGCTCCTGAGCAGCTGCCACCCAAGCTCAGGCTGCTTTGCCACCTCCACTTGCAAAGTGCTCCTTCCCCCCAGCCCCTCAACACACACTGATCTCAACAACAAGGTAGAAGAGCTGGGGTGGAAAGGAAGAGAGCTGCTCCTCCTGGAGCACAAGCCAACTGTGCCCTGGCCCCCTCATGCCCTGTCATGCTGGTATAAGAGACCAGAGACATGTGATTCCTTCCCCAAGTCAAGCCTGCTTTGTCCCTGCACCAGCTGCTAGCAAGGTGATTAACGCATCTTGCTCAGCAACATAACTCCCTGATCTATTGATTGGTGTTTTCCTTGAAGTGAGAAGGGGAGCCTGGAAAAAGGTCAAAGGCCCTGCTGTCTGGAAGGGCTCTGGGAGGAACACTGAACCCTAGGCCTCCCTGCCTTTTCCTAAATGGTGACACAGAGGAGCCACAGGTGTCCAAGCATGAAGGGACCTCCAGGGGTATAAGGCTGTGTGGCTCAGAGGCAACCACTGTGAGCTCTGGAGCCTTGAGGCCAAATGAGACTCAAGGACATTTTCATAACTCTGCAGAGTGAGTAGATGACAAGAAATAGCAAATTAATGCCTGAGGTTGACTTTCCCATCAGCAAGATGGTAGAGGCAGGGGCCTGTCAGGGTCAGGTTTAAGTTGATTTGAAGAAAATTAAGATCTGTTATATTTATTGTGTGCTTGTGATTGTGAGCTCTGGCTCATACCTGCTATACATCCAACCACTCCTCTCTCTCTCTGCAGCTCCTCAGTTCAGCATGGAAGGGGCCAAGTTTGCCTAGCTGGTCTCCACACACCCTCTTTCTCTCCCCCAGCCCATTCTCTGTGTGAAGGCCACACCGGACTTCAAAATGCACATCTGATCATGTCTCTCCCTCTATAAAACCACAGAGGTCCCCTGTTTTCTCCTGGCTTACAGATCCACCACTGACGGGCCTGCTGGACCCTCCTCCCTCCCTACCTCCTGCACCCTCTCCTCCTCTGCTCCTGCTCCAGCAGTCACCGTCCTTGTCATTGTCCTTGTCATTGTGACCATTGTCATTATCATTGTCATATCGCCATTGTCATCGTCATCATCGTCATCATTGTCCTTGTCATTGTCACCATCATCACCATTATCACTGTCCTTGTCATCATTGTCATCGTCTTTGTCACCATGTTACATTCGCCAATTTGTCATCATCATTGTCATCAACATCATTGTCATCATCACCATCATCATTGTCATTGTCATCATCTTTGTCATCATGTTACATTCACCAACTTGTCATCATCATTGTCATCAACATCATTATCATCGTCACCATCATTGTTGTCTTGTCAGCAGCAGCAGCATCACCAACATCTACTGAGCTCTCATCATGTGCCAGGCACTCTTCCACATATTTTACCAACTTGTTTAGTCCCCACCCCTATTAGTAGTTTCCATTTCCATCCTCATTGTGCTGATGAGGACACTGAGGCACAGCCAAGTTAGGTGACTTGCCAGGGGTTACCCAGCCAGGAGCCCCAATCCTGGTCCTGTCCCATCTTTTCTGCCTCTGGAAGTGGCACCACTAGACACCCAGTCCTCAGGCTAGAAACACAGGAAACTCATCCTTGATCCATTTCTCTACATCACTCCCCACCTATACTCCAACAACAGGCCTTGTAGATATTACCTTCAAAATGCCTCAGATCCACACCCTCCTTTCTATGCACTGCCTACCACAGTGGCCCAAGCACCAATCACCTCTCACTGGAATGACTCCAGAAGCTTGCTCGCTGGTTTGTCTGCTTGGACTCATGCCCTGCATACAGCTTGTCTGCCTCATTCCTTCCTTTCTCCCTTCCACCCTCCTTGTTGCCTGCCTCCCTTCCTTTCCCCCTCCAATCTCTTCTTTTCCTTCCTTTCTGTCTGTTTTAAAATGTATATTTTATTACTAGGAGATTACTGTCATTGAAAAGGTAGTTTGTTATAGTTCCCAAGTGGAGGAGGCACATTACACTGCCTAGGGCCACACAGGGAAGCACCAGGGTCAGTAAGGAGGCAGACGGAGTGAGGGGAAAGTGTAGGCAAGAGCCTTCACCATGGATTCCATGGGAAAGAACAGGTGAGGCAGGGTAAGCAGGGTTTATCTGCAAGAGTGTTTTGGAATGAGATTAATATTTGAATTGGTAGACTGAGTAAAGCAGAGCAGGTGGGACTCATCCAGTCCATCAAGGGCCAGAATAAAACAAAAAGGCAGAGGAATGTAAAATGTGCCCTCTCCTGACTGATTACTTTAGGTGGGACATCAGTCTTGTCGTCTTTGGAGTGGAAGTTACACCACTAGCTCTCCTGGGTCTCCAGCTTATAGATGGCAGACTGTGGGACTTCTCAGCCTCCATAATTGTGTGAGCCAAGTCCTTATAATATATATCTACACACACATCTAGATGTAGATGTAGCAATAGACAGATATCCTGTTGCTTCCGTTTCTCTGGAGAACACTGACAAATACAATATGTTTACTTTATCACTATTTTTAAAAATCTATTTTTCCTAAAAGAAGATAGAACTAAGACAAGGAAGGGGGGATGCAATGTTCATGAAGAGTTAAAGCGTGTTAGAGTCTTAACTTGTTCAAGAAGAGGAATATGCAAAATATCTTTAGAAAATGCATATAAATATAATTTTTCATATATATGTATTTAGGATAAAAATTTAGGAGTAGACACACACTTTGTTGTTTTTATGAAAAATGGATCATAGAAAACTTACTATTCTTCAACTCACTTTTTCCCATGACACATGTTGGTGTGTCTCTTGTTCTATTGCACTGTCCCAACATGGATATTCTGGAACTTACACACCAGTCCCTTGTTGAAGAACAGGTGAGAGCTTTCCAGTTTCCACCATATAAGTCATGCTTTAAAGAATGTCCTTGCATGTGTGTTTTGCGCATTTTGGAGACACAGATATGAGTCACTTTCACAGTGAGATTTATTTGTGGAAGAACAACACATGGTAGGTGAGCATAACTGGTCATCAGCAACTGAACATCCTCAGAGATTCAGCACCTTCTGCTTTTAGCAAAATACACATTCCATGGGGGAAATTGCATGCCTTAGTGGCACTCCTAAATTTGGATCCTCCTGAATGCAAAGGCTTTCTGTGGCAATGGTCAGAAACTATAGCCAGGCAGCTGTATATGGTCTACAGAGAAATTCTGTTTAGCTCATTCCATTCAACCTTTTTAAAAATTATTTGCCCACACATAAAATTCAGGAGATTCTACATAGAAATCTGGACTGCCATCTTCCCTTGGAAGACTCTGCTTCTTGGCAGCCCTGCAGCCCTGGCATTCTTGGAGAGCCACTGGCCACAGGGCAGGGCTGACAGTGGCTGCCCCTGGAGAAGGACCGCACACTCTTTATGCTTCAACCCCTTTCTTACCAGCCAGGCCAGTAGGCATTTGAGTGTGCCAATGTCTTGTGGTCTATTGTATTCATAACCACTTTTGTTTGAGTATTTCTGAGCCTAGTCTCTGGAAATAGCTACCACAAAACAGTGGATAAGATATGCCAGTCTCTCTCTCTCTCTTCTTCAGACAGAAGTTCACCAACTGCATGGTCTTTGTAGGTCTTTCCCATTCCAGAATGGAGCAGCTGATTGTTTCTCACTGGCCCAGTTATGATGTTCTATGGCGACTGAGGGTCTCACATTTTCCCCAACTGGGAAAGACACTTCACTTTTTTTTTTTTAAAGATTTATTTATTTATTTATTTGACAGAGAGAGAGATAGCGAGACAGGGAACACAAGCAGGGGGAGTGGGAGAGGGAGAAGCAGGCTTCCTGCCAAGCAGGGAGCCCGATGAGGGGCTCGATCCCGGGACCCCGGGACCACGACCCAAGCCAAAGGCAGGTGCTTAATGACTGGGCCACCCAGGCGCCCCAACACTTCACTTTTCCAAAAATCACTGGCTCTCTTTGTTCAACCTTTGGGGGTGGGATTAATATTAATAAAAATCATAATTGGTATTCAGGTAAGTTTATTTCTCCCATCCTTTTTACCATTTACCCAACTTCTATTCCCCCCCCACAAAGAAGTGACAGTTATTAGTTTCTTGTGTATCTTTATAGAGATTTTTTAAATGCATATCCATGCAAAAGCAATGTACACTCTTTCCCGATCTTTAATTCAAATGGTAGCATGTTTCACTCATTTTCACATGTACTTAAAATATATGCATTGGAACATTTTCCATGTGGCCACAGAGAAGACTCCCTCATCCTTTCTCATATAGTCAATGAACATTCCATTGCAAGGATGTTCACAATTTATTCAACCTGACCCTAACTGATAAACTTTTAGGTTGTTTCCAGTTGTTTGCTCTTACAAACATTGCTGCAATAACCTTGAACATACAGACTAATCTAGACATCTCATCAACTATCAACTCTCCCACAGAATCTAAACCAGCACAAATTCCCCAACCTTGTACAATAAATAAACCTCATTTCTTCTATTGATCATCTGCTTCTCCCCATTCACGGAAATACCACCACAGAATATCTAGACACTTGAAGTCTAAACAATGTGGAGACCTATTGCCTTTTATGCTCTCCAATGACTTCCACAGATTAAAGAAAGAAAAATGATTTAATCCATATCTCTCCCTATGGCAGTGTTATAAAATGTGGGTCTAGGAGAGCATGGCAAATTAGATGATTTTTTTATGTTAGTTGTCCTTTGAATTATTAGCAGTATTAATATAGTACAATATGCACATAATTAGCAAGCCTTCTGAATTTATTATGTATACTTATTCTTGTTCTTTTAATTACCCAGCTCTCTAGTTGGAGGTAGCATGGTGATTCAAATGATGGCTTAAATGTGTCAAATGGTGACAAAATGCACTAACCTGCCAGAAGAAGGAAAAGAAAAGTCTAGATTAAAAAAAGATTTTTTTAATCCTATTAAATGCATAAAAGTTTCTCAATGTATTATTCATGTTATAACCATGGCACAAACAAAGCATGATTTATTGAGTATTTTAATACAGCCTGTTAATGTTATGCAATAAAGTATATTTTAATATTTAATATGATCTGTGAATTTTGAACTTTTTTCAAGAAAGATCTTGTGTTTTTAAACTAAATTAAATGTAGTAGGTGACAAATGAATCACTCTGAGCATCCCTGGAGGCAGGTTTGCCCTGTTGGATGTGGCCAGAATTCAGAAGCTGGTTTTGGTTTTGGTGTGCAGACTCCTGTGAAGTAGAGGGTCACATGGCTGTTATTTTGAGACAAGAGCTAATTATGGCAGCTCATGTGCTCATACAGAATAGGCAGGCATCTGTGAGGTCAGGTCATGGGCTTGATTCCTTGATGGTTTCTCTGACCTCCACAGTGAAGGATGTTGCTAGCATGAATTCCTTGTTCTTTTGGTAATAGTACATCCATTTCCTTTGAGGTAATTAAATGTCTCCCATTGAATAGAACTTAGTGGGAATACAGGTATCCCCCTCTTCTCTGGAGGTGAGTACATGACCCACATTAGGGGTCCTCCCAAATGGGAGGCCCCAGTATCAGTCTGGTTAAGTTCGATATTGCTTCAGTAACAAGCAATGAGAAAAAAAGTTTTTTTTCTTTCTCATGCCACATAGCCATCCCAGGTCAAAAGTGAGTCTTTGCTAACTGTAGTCCCTCAGTCCAGGTTGATGCGGGCTGCATTTAAATACCTGCTCCCATGATGACAAAGGCAATAAAAAGAGAAACTCTGCAGGGTCTTGTCTCAACATAAATGTTCCAGGCTGGCACATGTCATTTCTGCTCTAAATTCATTGGCCAGAACAAAACGTGGACATACCCAAGCACAAAAGTTCAAGAAGCAAAATGCTATCAGTCAGCCAAGAGAACAGAAGAGTAGTATTGGTTAATAACACTGACGACTCCCACCCTTCCTCTCTGCATTCTCAACGGTGAGCAGCAGGATGAAAAGAATACTTCTCTTTGGAATCCATTTACCCTGTGGAGATGCCTGGACCAGCCTCCAGAGCAGCCCCCACTATTGAAACTTCCTTGTGCCATCCTTCTCTTCAGACCCTTGTATTCCTCCATGTCCTTCCAGTGGGTCCTCTTATACCTGAATAAGCCCAAGTCAGCTTCTGTTTCTCACAACAAAGAACCCCAAGATATCCAGCTGTAAGTACACTGTGATACCAGCCAACCCAGTCCTGTGTCAAGAGCAGCCAGGGCACTAATCTGTACAGGGCACACTGGGGACAATGGGATTTGCCTGCAGGACGGGAGTTAAAATCCATCCAAACCACCATGATCTGCATCCCATGGCTGCTGAGGACATGTAGACACAGGAAGTTCCTTGCACAGATTTGCTATGGAAATTGAAGAACATTTGAGCCAAAAGGGACCTCAGAAGTGATTCTATTCCCTGCCTGGTGGGTGAAGAGGGCTTACCCAAGACACTTACCCAAGGTCACATGATAATTTAGTAGCAGAATCCCTAACTCATATTCTTGATGGGTGTACTTAAGAGGATAGCAAGAAACCAATAAAGTCACACCTCTGAGCATACCTGGGCTGCCTGTGACTTGAGCTGGTCCTTCTTTGCTTCTTGCTTTCCCCAGAGAAGACCCCATGTGCAGCCAAGAAGCTCAGCACATCCCTGAATCTCCCAGGGACTGGTTTCTCTCTGTCAGAATCCAATTAAGAAAGAGTTAAGAAAATCACAAACTATTATTCATCAGCTCTAGAAACAGGAGGTCAACACCTGGCAGCTAAACCACCCTTTAACTCAAATTTTACAACTTAGCCCCAAGTTGCAAAAAGAATCCCTCCCCCACATTCTAAAGTTTGCATATAAACCAAAAACATAACTCAAGTTTCAGGATAGAAGACTAATTCACATACACATATGCACAAGTTTCTACACACATTAGTCCTGAATATAAACTAACAATGAAAAATACAGATTTTTCTTTGTATCTTCTGAGACTAGAGCAGCAAGAATTTTCACTAAAAATTATCATACTGGGGCACATGTGTGGCTCAGTTGGTTAAGTGCCCAACTCTTGGTTTCGGCTCAGGTCATGATCTCAGGGCCCTGGGATCAAGCCCCGTGTCAAGCTTCACACTCAGTGGGGAGTCTACTTCTCATCTCCCTCTCCCTCTGTCCCTCTCCCTGCTCATGCACTCTCTAAAAAAATTAATAAATCTTTAAAAATATTAATTATCATATTAAAACATAGGACTGCTTTTAATAATGCAAACCCCTTCCTCAGGAGGGCAAGCCCCATGTAGATCAAGACATCTTTTGGGTTTCCTCTCAAACTGATATAATTTCATATCCTTTATTTTCTATTATTTGAATTAAAGAGCCACTTGTTCTTTTTAATTTGAGAAATATAAAATTATGATATCAAATATGCTTTTTAAAACTTTATTGAGGACCTCTGTACCACTTAACTTCCGAAATAAATATCCCAAATGTGCTTCGGAATATACCAACTTCCAAATAGTGAAGTTACATAGCCTGAAATTAGAGGTAAGAATGGAAAGATTTTAATTAAAAAAAAAAAACAAACTACTTTAGGGACACCATCAAGAGAGTGAAGACAACCCATGGATGGAGAAAATATTTGCAAATCATGTATCTGATAAGAAACTTGTATCCAAAATATATAAAGAACTCCTACAATTTGACAATGAAAGGACAAACAACCCAATTTCTTTTTTTCTTTTTTTTAAAATTTATTTTATTATGTTATATTAGTCACCATACATTACATCATTAGTTTCTTTTTTTTTTTTTTAAAGATTTTATTTATTTATTTGAGAGAGAGAATGAGAGAGACAGCACATGAGAGGGGGGAGGGTCAGAGGGAGAAGCAGGCTCCCTGCCAAGCAGGGAGCCCGATGCGGGACTCGATCCTGGGACTCCAGGATCATGACCTGAGCCGAAGGCAGTCGCTTAACCAACTGAGCCACCCAGGCGCCCCATCATTAGTTTCTGATGTGTTCCATGATTCATTGTTTACGTATAACACACAGTGCTCCATTCAGTACACGCCCTCCTTAATAACCATCATTGGGCTAGCCCATCCCCCCACCCCCTCCCCTCTAAAACCCTCAGTTTGTTTCTCAGAGTCCATAGTCTGTCATGGTTTGTCTCCCCCTCCGATTCCCCCCCTTCATTTTCCCTTCCTACAATCTTTTTTTTTTTTTTTTAACATATAATGTATTATTTGTTTCAGGTATACAGGTTTGTGATTCATCAGTCTTCACAATTCAGAGGGCTCACCATAGCACATACCCTCCCCAATGTCCATCACCCAGCCACCCCATCCCTCCCACCCCCCACCACTCCAGCAACCCTGTTTGTTTCCTAAGATTAAGAATTCCTCATATCAGTGAGGTCATATGATACATGTCTTTCTCTGATTGACTTATTTCGCTCATGGGCTCTCTATTCTGTTCCATTGATCTAGAACCCTCAGTTTGTTTCTCAGAGTCCATAGTCTCTCATGGTTCGTCTACCCCTCCGATTCCCCGCCCTTCATTCTTCCCCTTCTGCTATCGTCTCTCTCTCTTTTTTTTTTTTTTAACATATAATGTATTATTTGTTTCAGAGGTACAGGTCAGTGATTCAACAGTCTTACACAATTCACAGCGCTCACCATAGCACATACCCTCCCCAATGTCTATCACCTAGCCACCCCATCCCTCCCCCCCCCCCCCACTCCAGCAACCTTCAGTTTGTTTCCTGAGATTAAGAATTCCTCATATCAGTGAGATCATATGATACTCCTCTTTCTCTGATTGACTTATTTTGCTTAGCATAATACCCTCTAGTTCCATCCATGTCGCTGCAAATGGCAAGATTTCGGGTTTTTTGATGACTGCATAATATTCCATTGTATATATATACCGCATCTTCTTTATCCATTCATCTGCCGATGGACATCTGGGCTCTTTCCATAGTTTGGCTATTGTGGACATTGCTGCTTTAAACATTGGGGTGTTTTATGGTAGCTGCAAAGAGTGAGAGTTTGACTTCTTTGCTGATTTGGATGCCTTTTACTTCTTTTTGTTGTCTGATTGCTGTGGCTAGGACTTCTAGTACTATGTTGAATAGCAGTGGTGATAGTGGACATCCCTGCCGTGTTCCTGACCTTAGAGGAAAAGCACTTAGTTTTTCCCCATTGAGAATGATATTCACTGTGGGTTTTTCATAGATGGCTTTTATGATATTGAGGTATGTACCCTCTGTCCCTACACTCTGAAGAGTTTTAATCAAGAAAGGATGGTGTACTTTGTCAAATGCTTTTTCTGCATCTATTGAGAGGATCATATGATTCTTGTTCTTTCTTTTGTTAATATATTGTATTACATCGATTGATTTGTGGATGTTGAACTAAACTTGCAGCCCAGGGATAAATCCCACTTGGTCGTGGTGAATAATCCTTTTAGTGTACTGTTGGATCCTATTGGCTAGTATTTTGGTGAGAATTTTTGCATCCATGTTCATCAGGGATATTGGTCTGTAATTCTCCTTTTTGATGGGGTCTTTGTCTGGTTTTGGGATCAAGGTAATGCTGGCCTCATAGAATGAGTTTGGAAGTTTTCATTCCATTTCTATTTTTTGGAACAGTTTCAGAAGAATAGGTATTAATTCTTCTTGAAATGTTTGGTAGAATTCCCCTGGGAAGCCATCTGGCCCTGGGATCTTGTTTATTAGGAGATTTTTGATGACTGCTTCAATTTCCTTACTGGTTATGAGTCTGTTCAGGTTTTCCATTTCTTCCTGGTTCAGTTTTGGTAGTTTATACATCTCTAGGAATGCATCCATTTCTTCCAGATTATCTAATTTGCTGGCATAGAGTTGCTCATAATATGTTCTTTTTTTTTCTTTAATTTTTTTATTCTTATGTTAATCCCCATACATTACATCATTAGTTTTAGATGTAGTGTTCCATGATTCATTGTTTGTGCATAACACCCAGTGCTCCATGCAGAATGTGCCCTCCTCAATACCCATCACCAGGCTAACCCATCCTCCCACCCTCTCCCCTCTAGAACCCTCAGTTTGTTTTTCAGAGCCATCGTCTCTCATGGTTCGTCTACCCCTCCGATTTCGCCCCCTTCATTCTTCCCCTCCTGCTACCTTCTTCTTCTTCTTTTTTTTTTTTAACATATATTGCATTGTTTCAGAGGTTCAGATCTGAGATTCAACAGTCTTGCACAATTCACAGTGCTTACCAGAGCACACACCCTCCCCAGTGTCTATCACCCAGTCACCCCATCCCTCCCACCCCATCCCCCACTCCAGCAACCCTCAGTTTGTTTCCTGCAATTAAGAATTCCTCATATCAGTGAGGTCATATGATACATGTCCTTCTCTGTTTGACTTATTTTGCTCAACATAATACCCTCCAGTTCCATCCACGTCGTTGCAAATGGCAAGATCTCATTCCTTTTGATGGCTGCATAATATTCCATTGCATATATATACCACATCTTCTTTATCCATTCATCTGTCGATGGACATCTTGGCTCTTTCCACAGTTTGGCTATTGTGGACATTGCTGCTATAAACATCAGGGTGCACGTACCCTTTCAGATCCCTACTTTTGTGTCTTTGGGGTAAATACCCACTCATAATAGGTTCTTATAATTGTTTGTATTTCTTTGGTGTTGGTTGTGATCTCTCCTCTTTCATTCATGATTTTATTTATTTGGATTGTTTCTCTTTTCTTTTTGATAAGTCTGGCCAGGGGTTTATCAATCTTATTAATTCTTTCAAAGAACCAGCTCCTAGTTTCGTTGATCTGTTCTACTGTTCTTTTAGTTTCTATTTCATTGATTTCTGCTCTGATCTTTATTATTTCTCTTCTCCTGCTGGGTTTAGGCTTTATTTGCTGTTCTTTCTCTAGCTCCTTTAGGTGTAGGGTTAGGTGGTGTATTTGAGACCTTTCTTGTTTCTTGAGAAAGGCTTGTATTGCTATATACTCTCCTCTTAGGACCACCTTTGCTGCATCCCAAAGATTTTGAACAGTTGTGTTTTCATTTTCATTTGTTTCCATTAATTTTTTAAATTCTTCTTTAATTTCCTGGTTGACCCACTCATTCTTTAGTAGGATGCTCTTTAGCCTCCATGTATTTGAGCTCCTTCTGCCATTCCTCTTCTGATTGAGTTCTAGTTTCAAAGCACTGTGGTGCAAAAATATGCAGGGAATGATCCCAATCTTTTGGTACCAGTTGAGACCTGATTTGTGACCCAGGATGTGATCTATTCTGGATAATGTTTCATGGGCACTAGAGAAGAATATGTATTCCATTGCTTTGGGATGGCATGTTCTGAATATATCTGTGAAGTCCATCTGGTCCAGTGTGTCATTTAAAGCCTTGATTTCCTTGTTGATCTTTTGCTTAGATGACCTGTCCATTTCAGTGAGGGGTTGTTAAAGTCCCCTACTACTATTATTTTTTAAAGATTTATTTACTTATTTGACAGACAGATTGAGCGAGAGAGGGAACACAAGCAGGGAGAGTTGGAGAGGGAGAAGCAGGCTTCCTGCTGAGCAGAGAGCCCCTTGCAGGGCTTGATCCCAGGGCCCTGTAAGGTGACTCTTACTGCACATTGTCTCTGTTCCCTTCTGGTCTATGTTACTTTTAGGCTCTCTCTTTGCTTAGAGGACCCCTTTCAATATTTCTTGTAGGGCTGGTTTGGTGTTTGCAAATTCTTTTAGTTTTTGTTTTTCCTGGAAGCTTTTTATCTCTCCTTCTATTTTCAATGACAGCCTAGCTGGATATAATATTCTTGGCTACATATTTTTCTCATTTAGTGCTCTGAATATATCATGCCAGTCCTTTCTGGCCTGCCAGGTCTCTGTGGATAGGTCTGCTGCCAGTCTAATGTTTCTACCATTGTAGGTTACAGACCTCTTGTCCTAAGCTGCTTTCAGGATTTTCTCTTTGTTTCTGAGACTTGTAAGTTTTACTATTAGATTTTGCGGTGTCAACCTATTTTTATTTATTTTGAGGGGGATTCTCTGTGCCTCCTGGATTTTGATGCCTGTTTCCTTCCCCAGATTAGGGAAGTTCTCTGCTATAATTTGCTCCAATATACCTTCTGCCCCCTCTCTCTTTCTTCTTCTTCTGGGATCCCAATTATTCCCATGTTGTTTTGCTTTATGGTATCAGTTATCTCTCAAATTCTCCCCTCATGATCCAATAGTTGTTTATCTCTCTTTTTCTCAGCTTCTTTATTTGCCATCATTTGGTCTTCTCTACCACTAATTCTCTCTTCTTCCTCATTTATCCTAGCAGTTGGAGCCTCCATTTTTGATCGCACCTCATTAATAGCTTTTTGATTTTGACTGGTTAGATTTTAGTTCTTTTATTTCTCCAGAAAGGGATTCTCAGTATCTTCCATGCTTTTTTCAAGCCCGGCTAGTATCTTTATAATCGTCATACTAAACTCTAGTTCTGACATCTAATGTCCATATTGATTAGGTCCCTGGCAGTTGGTACTGCCTCTTGTTCTTTCTTTTGAGGTGAGTTTTTCCACCTTTTCATATTGTCCAGAGGAGAATAGATGATTGAGAGAACAAAATGCTAAAAGGGTAACAACGACCCCAGAAAAATATACACTAAAGAAATCAGAGGAGACCCGAGACTTGGGGGGGTGGGGGAATAAAGGGAAAAAAAAAAAGAATATGATCAGGCTGGTGAATAGAACAGAGCCACACACTAGATTTTCGGCATATTTTGGTCTGTTAGAAGAAAGTGCCTCCCAAAATTTTAAAGAGAGAAAAACTTATATATGTACAAAAATAAGGGTAAATACGATGAAGGGATGGAATATGACTGTAAAGATGAAAATTAAAAAAGATTTTATAAAAGGAATTGATAAGATAAGAAGTTGGTTGAAAAAAGAATGAAAAATTTTTTAAAAAAGAGAGAGCATGTGATAAGGCGGGAGACTAGGACAATGGCATACACTAGATTTAGGGTATATTTTGGTCTGTTAGAAGAAACTGTATCCCAAAATTTTTTTTTTAAAGATTTTATTTATTTATTTGAGAGAGAGGATGAGAGGAGAGAGAGAGCACATGAGAGGGGGGAGGGTCAGAGGGAGAAGCAGACTCCCTGCCGAGCAGGGAGCCCGATGCGGGACTCGATCCCGGGACTCCAGGATCATGACCTGAGCCGAAGGCAGTCGCTTAACCAACTGAGCCACCCAGGCGCCCCCCAAAATTTTAAAGAAAGAAAAACATACATATACAAAAAATAAGGCTAAATAGAATGAAGAGATAGAATATGACTGTAAAAATGAAAATTAAAAAAGATTTTAAAAAGGAATTGATAAGATGTTGGTTGAAAAGAGAAAGAAGAAAATTCAACTAAAAAAATAGAAAAAGAAAAAAATAAAGAAAAGTTAAAAAATTAACTTTGAAAGACTAAAGAATCATGGGAAAAAAGCCATGGATTCTATGTGCCGTATTCCCCTAGCGCTGGAGTTCTGCCGTCCTCATTGATCGGTAGACTTGGTCTTGGCTGGCAGTTCTCGCTGATCTTCTGGGGGAGGGGACTGTTGCCGTGGTTTCCAAATGTCTTTGCCGGAGGCGGAATTGCCCCGCCCTTGCCCGGTCTGGGCTAAGTAATCTGCTCCGTTTGCTCTCGGGAGCTTTTGTTCCCTGCGAGCTTTCCCTACAGCTTTGGAGGAGGAGAGTGAAAATGGCGGCCTCCCAATCTCCGTCCCAGAGGAGCTGAGAACTCGGGGCCCCGCTCCTCAGAGAAAATCCATCAGTCACTCCCGTCTCCCCAGTCTCTGGCCGCACTCCGTGCTCACCCGGCCTGTGACCCCGCATTTCTATCTCTGGCACCCGACCCCGTGTGGAGTCTCCAAACCCAGCATATCCCTGCGGTGCGCTCCCGCGCCACTCCTCCTGGGGGAGGAAGGTGAGTCTCCCCGGATCTGCCGCTTGTTGGGTCCCTGCTGGAGGAGCAGGGGCCCGACTATGCCGCGGATCATGGTTTATGGCAACCCCGAGCTGAGAGCCCGCGCCTCGGCTCCGTTTCTGCAGCCGGCTTCCCCGCTCCGATACCTGGGAGCTCCGCCGCACTCAGGCACCCCCGGTCTTTCTGTGACCCCGAGGGTCCTGAGACCACACTGTCCCACGAGGGTTCCACCCCCCACTTAGCCACCGGAGTGACGTCCCTCAGCAGAGCTGACTTCTAAAAGTTCCGATTTTGTGCTCCGCAGCTCTATCACTTGCCAGAAGCAGCTGACAGAGGCCCCCTCCCCCAACGTCTATCCTCCCGAATATCGCCTCAGATTCACTTCACCGCATGTCCTACCTTCCAGAAAGTGGTCGCTTTTCTGTTCAGAGAGTTGTTGCTATTCTTTTCTTCGATCTCCTGTTGAGTTTGTAGGTGTTCAGAATGGTTGACCGCTATCCAGCTGAATTCCTGAGAGGAGATGAAATCCAGGTCTCCTACTCCTCTGCCATCTTGCTCCGCCCCCAGGTAGCTTTTGATTACTAACTCGATCTCCTTACTTATTATCAGTCCGTTTAGATATTCTATTTCTTTATGATTCATTCTTGGTAAGTTATAATTTTCTTTCTTTTTTTTAAGGATTTTTTTTATTATGTTGAGTTAGCCAGCATATAATACATCATAAGTTTTTGATGTAGTGTTCAATGATTCATTAGTTGTGTATAACACCGAGTGCTCAACACAACATGGTAGGTTGTATTTTTCTAAGAATTTATTTATTTATTTTTAAATTTAAAATCAATTAATTAACATATAGTGTATTATTAGTTTTAGAGGTAGAATTTAGTGATTTATCAGTTGCATATAACACCCAGTGCTTATTACACCAAGTGCCCTCCTTAATGCCCATCACCCAGTTACCCCATTCCCCCACCCACCTCCCCTCCAGAAACTGTTTCCTATAGTTAAGAGTCTCTTATGGTTTGTCTCCCTCTCTGATTTCCTCTTATCTTATTTTTCCTTCCCTTCCCCTATGTTTTTCTGTTTTGCTTCTTAAATTCTACATATGAGTGAAATCAAAGATATTTGTCTCTCTGACTGACTTATTTCACTTAACATAATACACTCTAGTTCCCTCCATGTCATTACAGATGGTAAGATTTCATTCTTTTGGATGGCTGAGTAATCCATTGTGTGTGTGTGTGTGTGTATATATATATGTGTGTGTGTGTGTGTGTGTGCATATATATATAAAGAAGATGTGATATATATATGTCCATCTGTCATGGGCATCTGGGCTCTTTCCATATTTTGGCTATTATGGACATTGTTGCTATAAACATTGGGGTGCATGTGCTCCTTCGAGTCACTATGTTTGTATCCTTTGGATAAATACCTAGTAGTGCAATTGCTGGGTCTTAGGGTAGCTCTATTTTTAACCTTTTGAGGAACCTCCATACTGTTTCCCTGAGTGTCTGTACCACTTTGCATTCCCACCAACAGTGTAGGAGGTTTCCCCTTTCTCAGCATCCTCGTCAACATCTGTTGTTTCCTGAGTTGTTCATTTTAGCCATTCTGACCCCTGTGAGGTGATATCTCATTGTGGTTTTGATTTGAATTTCCCTGATGCCGACTGATGTTGAGCATTTTTGCATGTGTCTGTTGGCCATTTCTATGTCTTCTTCGGAGAAATGTCTGTTCATGTCTTCTATTTCTTCACTGGATATTTGCTTTTTGCGTGTTGAGTTTGATGATTTCTTTATAGATTTTGGATACTAGCCCTTTTTCTGATAATACATTTGCAAATGCCTTCCCTCATTCTGTTAGCTGTCTTTTGGTTTTGTTGTCTGTTTACTTCACTGTGCAAAAGCTTTTTATCTTGATGAAGTCCCAATAGTTCATTGTTGTTTTTGTTTCCCTTGCCTTTGGAGATGTGTCTAGTAAGAAGTTGCTGCAGCTGAGGTCAAAGAGGTTGCTGCCTGTGCTCTCCTCTAGGATTTTGATGGATTCCTATCTCACATTTAGTTCTTTCAACCATTTTGAGTTTATCTTTGTGTATGGTGTAAGATATGGTCCAGTTTCATTCTTCTGCATGTGACTGTCCAATTTTCCCAACACCTTTTGTTGAAGAGACTGTCTAAGAATTAATCTATTTCTTCTAGGTTATCCAATTTATTGGCATAGTAGTCTCTTACGATCCTTTGTATTTCTGTTGTGTCAGTTGCAATGTCTCTTTTTTTCTTTTCTGATTTTATTTTAATCTTGCGTGGTTTTTTTTCTTAGTATATTTAATTTTGTTTATCTTTTCAAAGAATGAGCTCTTATTTCATTGATATTTTCTATTGCTTTTCTGGTCTCTATCTCATTTATTTCTGTTCTGATCTTTGCTGTTTTCTTCCTTCTGCAAACTTTGGGCTTAATTTGTTCCTTTTTTTCTAGTTTCTTGAGGTATAAAATTGGGTAGTTTACTTGTGATATTTCTTCTTCCTTAATTTTTTTGTGGCATTTATTGCTATAAACTTTCCTTTTAGAACTGCTTTTACTGCATCCCATAAGTTTTGGTATTTTGTCTTTCCATTTTCATTATTTCAAGATACTTTTTGATTTTCGTTTTGTTTTCTTCTTTGACCCATTAGTTGTTCAAAAGTGTTTAATTTCCACACATTTATGAATTTTCAGGTTTTCTCCTGTTATTGATTTCTAGTTTCTTTTTTTTTAAATTTTATTTTATTATGTTATGTTAGTTTCTAACCATTTTGGTTGAAAAGACACTTGGTATGATTTAAATCTTCTTATATTTTTTAAGGCTTGTTTTCTGACTTAACATATGATCTGTCCTGAAGAATATTCCTTGTGCATTTGAGAAAAATGTTAGTCTGTTGCCATTGGGTGAGATGTTCTGTATATATATGTCTGCAAAGTTTTCCTTCCTACCCTCCTTAATGTGCCTTTTCTTATTTCTGGGCTTTACTCCAGTCCTGAAATCCCTCACCTACAATCTTTGGCTCTTATGAAGGTATTTTTGTGCACATATAGTTGTTCAAATTGATGTTTCTGGGGGAGGAAATGAGTGGTAGGAATTTCTATGTCACAATTTAGCTTACAACCTTTGTGCTATTAGATTTTGTTCACTGGTATTTTGTTGAGGATTTTGTATCTCTACTCATAAAGAATATTTTTCTGTAGTTTTCTTTTCTTGTGATATCTTAGTCTGGTTTTGGTATCAGAGTATTACTGGCCTCAGAGAATAAATTAGAAAGTGTTTCTTCCTCTTCTGTTTTTGGAAGAGTTTTTGGAGTGGTGTTGATTAAATTGGTGTTAATTTAATCTCTGCTGCTTAGAGGTCTACTTAGGTTTTTTATTCCTTTTTGAGTCAGTTTTAGTAGCTTGTGCCTTATTAGAAATTTTTCCATTTCATCTAGGTTATTTAATTTATTGGTGTACAGTTGTTTGGGACATGTCTTAATTTCTCCTTCATTTTAAAGGATAGTTTTTCTGAATACACAATTCTTGGTTGGCAGTCTTTCTTTTAGTACTCTGAATATGTCATCCCTCTGCCTTTGACTGCCATGGTTTTGTGTGAGAACTTAGCAGTTAATCTTATTGAGAATGCTTTGTATGTCATGAGTCATTGTCTCTTGCCACTGTCAAAATTCTCTCTTTGTCTTTTGACAGTTTCATTACATTGTGTGGATCTATTTAAGTTTATCCTACTTGGATTTGTTAAGCTTCTTGGATTAATGTTTTTCATTAAATCTGAGAAGTTTTTGGTCATCATGTCTTCAAATATTTATTTTGTCCCATTCTTTCTCTTCTTCTGGGACTCCCATTATGCCTATATTGGCACTCTTGATAGTGCTCCACAAGTCTCTGAAGCTATATATTTTTTTTCTCCATTCCTCATACTGGATAATCTTCATTGATCTACTTTCAAATTTGCTAATTCTTTCTTGTATCTGCTCAAATTTGCTGTTTTTCATTTCAGTTATTGTACTCTTAAAATTTGTATTTGGTTCATTATTTTATGATTTCTATCTCTTTATTGATATTCAATATTTGGTGAGCCATCATTCTCATGTTTTCATTTAATTATTTAGACATGGTTTCCTTTCCTTCTTGAAAATATTTTAAATAGCTGATTTAAGTTCAGTTGACATTGCATTTGACATTGAGTCTGGGCTTCATCAGGGACAGTTTCTATTACATTTTTCCTGAGTATGGGCCAGGTTTCTTGTTTCTTTTCATGCCTTTTAGATTTTTTTTGTTAAAAACTCAGCATTGCAAATAATTTAATGAGGCTACTCTGTTAATCAGATTCCTTCTTTCCCCATGGTTTGTTCTTGTTGTTGATTGTTGAAGTTGTTATTGTTTGTTTAGTGACTTTTCAGAACTAATTTTGTAAAATCTTTATTCTTAGTTGTGTGTGGCCACTGAAATTTCTACTCAGCTTAGTGGTCAGCTAGTTATTAAACAGAGATTTCCTTAAACATCTGGAACCAATGAACCTCCCAGTGTGTGTTGAGGAGCATGTATATTGGGGCATGCCTTGAATACTCAGCCAGGCAGTTGACAACTCTGCCTTAGCCTTCACTTCCTGCTTGTGCAGAGCCTTAAGGCCAACCAGAAGTGAGAGCTTAGGGCCCTTTCAGTTCCTTTCTGAGCATATGTACAGCCCTGGATATGTATGTGGCTCTCTGGTTTCCAGGAATATGTCAGAACTTTTCAAAGTTCCTGTGAGGTTGTCTTTTTAAATTTTTCTGGTTAGTCTATTGTTTATCGCAAATTTAATCCACCATCTCAGGTATCCGAAAAGTTAAAACACTTGCCTCTAGATTGTTTTCAACAAATATCCTCTGGGGAGAAGGATTTTTACACTGGAAAATTTTCAAGTCAGGTCAAATACAGACAGCCTTTCAAGTGGAATCTTTTAGGGAGCCATCAGAATGACCAAACAATGATAGCTTTTTGGAAGCCAATGAGAGAACTTTAGTTCTGTTTTGCTTTCTTCCATGACTGCCAGGCTGTACTGGGGGTGTGTGCTGTGATTTTTCAAGGTTAGCACTGAGATGGAGAGCAAGTTTCATAAGGCTTGCTGATCTTACTAGAGAAAAAAGATTTGAGAAAGACCTGAAAGTGGTGAGATAGGAGCCAGGCAGATGTCTCTAGGAGAGTGTTTTGGACAGATTTGCCAAGACCTCAAGGCAGGGGTCTTCCTGGGATATCAGAGGCACAGTGAATAAGCCAGTGAGTCTGGGATTAGTAGGATGCACCTTTTTGTTTTTGTCTTTCTGGCCCTTAACTCAGGGCCTGGGATTTTGTGGGCACCTGTGAAACATGTCCACACTGAGAAGTAAGTATCAATCATGAGAGTTGTCTCATGCAAGCTTGGATATAAATAGCTCAGAAATTTTTTTAAAAAACCAAGGCCAGGCTAAAAGAGGGAAGAAAGGCTTCTTAGAGGAGGGACATGGTCCCAAGGGTTGTTCTCCAAGTCATGGGCTTTGTTCGTGCAGCACCTACAGAAAGGGAGAATGAGTATGTAATTTTCTACATGGTCTTATTTGTAAAGTAGACAGCTAAAACCACTACTTACAAGTCTTACTTTTGGAAAACTCTGTAATGGTTTAATCTCTGGTCCCTTTGTTGACCTTTGGGGTTCCAAAGTGTCCCCCATGAGGTCATGATATTTATCCTCTTATCTCTATGTAAGGGATATGCTTTCATTGTAAGCATTATTGATGCTCTCACCATACTCTAGGTAAAGGTCAGGGCCTGGAATTAAGCTTCTACTAATTAATGAGAACCTTCTAGAAGAATTCACAATGACTGGAGTTGGGTAAGGTAAGAGAAAGCTCCCTGCATAAGCAAAATACTGTGACCCCAAACAAGGCAGGCTTAGCCAATGTTATAGTGTGGACATTGAGCAGATCTGGGCTTGAACCTGTCTTCTGGCTCTTAAAGAAGTGTCCTCCTGCCCTACCAGGCAAATCTTCAAAGATGAATTTATTTCAAGAAAAAAATAAAGTGCAATCTTTGTGATGCACAAACCTGTGACCACATCACAGGTTTCAGGTTTCAAGAGCAACATGGGTTAGCTTTTTCCTCCAGGTACTGCACCTACAATTGGCCTGGGTGGGTGCTAAGGCAGTCTATTGCCCTGCAGGCCCAATAGCTGGACTTCTCCTGACCTGAGGCCACTCTTGGTTGAGGATCATCCTTGGGAAAGCAAGAAGATGGAGGGTCTTTCTGGCTCCAAATCACATTACTTTGCCTCCCTATCAAAGCAATTCTCTCTGGAAAAGAAGAGGAAAGAAAATTCCCTTATTTGGCATTGGGTAGACAAATGGTGTTGCTGCAGATGGGCACTTAATTCACACTTGGGGAAGGGGGAAAGATGGGGAAGGACAGCAGCATAAACAGAGTGAGCAGTTCTGCCTACGACCCCACTTGGTGTGGGCAGGCCTCAGTGTAAGCATGGATAATATCAAACTCTCCATTGTTTCCATCAGTGTAGTTCTGCTTGTGCCTCTCACAGCATGAGCTCTTCACTGAGCTGAGTGACCATTGCATTTGTATCTTTGTATTTTTTATACAAAGTGACTTCTAAACACAAACCAATAATTCTGGTGCTTTATGAAAGAACAGAATTTATTCCAACATCTGGAAGTTTTCAGAAGTCATTTTTACAGCAATTTTCACCTTCTGTGATGACTTTAGCACCTACCTGCCATATAAGATACAACTCAATGGTGGTTACTTGATTCAACCTTGGTCCCTGTGCCCCCTTGTATTATCTAGGTAGATGAAAGGACTCACATCACATCTAACATAACAAATGAGAAGGAGAAACTGATTTACTCAGACCTTCTCCACCTCAGCAGTCCTTTGCCTCTTCTTCCCTCCCTAGAGACAAATACAACCAAATACAAATGCATCAATGGCTGCCAACTGGTATTATTACTTAAATCTAACTTTTCTGGGGTCATTAATCCTACAAATATGTCTATTCTTAGATGGCTGCAATTAGCAATTTGCTGCTTGTCATAATAGTCACTAGAAGCAGAAAATATTATCAAATGACTTACAGAGAAAATAATCTGGGAACTTTAGTGCTTTTTTCCCATGGTATTAGGATAAAGTGCTGGCTGAGCCCAAGTGCCTGACAGGACCTGGGGCTGGTCAGGGGTCTGGTGGTGGGGAGCAGTCACATGATTGGCAGTAAACACTTAAGAGGATTGATCATGTTTTAAAATTTTATTTATCTTTTTAAGACATGGTTTCTTCATGGGTAGAATAGGAGGATCAGATAAAGAAGCAGCGGTTTTCAAATGTCAGCCCAAGGATCCACTGATCTATGACCAAGGCAAAATGAGAAAAATAAGGACAGGTAGTGTTTACATATATAAAGCTAAATTTATTTGATGCAAAAGACTTTCCTTTATTCCAAAATTATATTCTGGGGGTGAGTGATAGTATATGGAAACTTAAAAAAAAAAAAAAAAGATGTCTTTGATTAGCAAAATAAAAGAAGCGAGCAACTTGATACTGGTAAATCCCTAAGTTGCTTTAGTCCTATTCCCTGCAACTCTCATCTCCAACATGGGTCCAGGCTCTGAGCAACTTACCTTTCTTGTGTAAACTCTGGTATTCCCATGCATTTAAAAATGATGTGTTTTCTGGGGGACATTTTTTCCCCACTTTGTCCTCCCAGGGTATTTGTATTCATTCTCCAAGGCTCAGAGTGTCACTTCCCGCCCTGATGACTCTCACTCAAACTCACCCCCACTGTTCCTTCCATGTTGTTGCAACTCTTACATTGTGGCATTTGGGGACTTGTGTTGTAGTTTTTTGTTGCATTTCTGTTTCCCCCAAGATAAGGAAAACTTGAAGGAGGTGAGGTGGCCATTTATTTCTTTCTTATCTTTGTAGTCTTGGGTCCACCACTGGGACTGGAACACAAGGGTTCTATCAATCAGGGCTCAGCAGAACACAGATAGAACACTCAAATTAGAGCAATCGGAAGATACTGTGATAGGCACTGTTCACAAAGTGTCAGCAGGGTATAAAGAAACCTCAAGGAATAGTGCAGAAGCCTGCATCTGGGAAGGTCACCATATCTGGAAATGAGGCAGGGAGGATGGTGTGGAGAGGGCACCTGGAAGAAGCTGAGACACATCCAAGGATGCAGTCAGGCTATGGTGACAGGCAGGGGGAGAGCTAAAGAACAATACCCGATCTTTCCCTCCTCCCTCCACTCTCCTGCAGGGACCGCCCATTCAATGGAACCCAGCCAGAAGACAGAGGCAAGGCAGCCTATTAATGTTGTCCCTGCAGGTTGGCTTTGCCAGAGCAAGAAGGAAAGGGTGGAGAGTGAGTCTGAAGGGCAAATAGAAGACATTCAGCACAGTAGTGTTCAACAAATGTGTTTGGAATAAGTGGCTATGTTTCCAAGCAGGTCAGTGGGCCATGTAAACTTTTATGCTTAGAGTGAGGTGACAGTGTTGATGATGATGATGACAATCACTATGGAAATGGTGTGGTGATGTTGATGGTGATTTTCAGAAGACAGTGGTAGCAGTGATGTTGCTGCTGCTGTGGGAGTGATGCTGGGTTTTGCTGGTGGTATTGGTGGTGGTGGTGGTGCTAGTGCTGGTGCTGGTGGTGGAGGTGGTGGTGCTGTTGTTGCTGGCGGTGGAGGTGATGCTGGTCCTGGTGCTGGTGGTGGAGGTGGTGCTGGTCCTAGTGCTGGTGGTGGAGGTGGTGGTGCTGTTGT
>NC_058418.1:21599053-21650166 GCF_002201575.2 Neomonachus schauinslandi | reverse complement strand
CTTACAGTGGAGGTGGTGTTGGTGGAGGTGACGCTGGTGCTGGTGGTGGAGGTGGTGCTGGTGGTAGGATAATGATAACAAATTGCTGACATTTATTTAGTATTTACTATATGCCTGGGACTGAGCTAAACACTACACACTTCATTTCATTTGATCTTTTTGAGCCTTCATCTCCTTATCCCTAAGGTGGGAATAGTAATAATGCCCATCTCATAGGGTCATGAAGATCAAATGACTATCTAATGGTCACACATCTGGGGTGGGCAGGAGCCACTCCAGCCTAAATTTCTGACTCCAGGGCCCAAATGTTCACCACTGCACATGCTGACTCACTTTCAGACTATTTTGCATGTGCACACCGGCTCGGTTACTCTACTCTGAAATCTTTGATACCTTCCCATTAACCAGGATCTTAAATCCTGAGTCTTAGATTCCACACCCCTAATTATCTGGTCCCTACCAGTCTTACCTTCTAACATCTCTACCCACAAAGCTGCCTTCACCTCAGCAAGGCCAAGTCTATCCTAAATATCCCTACCTTCATATGTTTGCTCATGCTGTTCTCCCTGTCTGAAATTTTCACCCCTTCCTCCAACCATCTGACCTTCCCCTAGATCACAATCCTACCCATTCTTTAAGATTCAAATAAAAATCGTTGCCTCCACCCAGAACCTAGAAACAGCCTCTAATTTCTCTGAACCTCCACATGGAAGGGTCTGGAAATTTATTAAACAATCTCTCACTTTCCAGCTTAGATTATGGATACTCAAATTCTTGCCTTTCCTGCACTGCTAACCTTGCTCTCTGAGATGGATTACATTTTGTCTATCTGTCTTTACTCCCTGTTTACAGTCAGTACGCAATAAAAATTTTGTGCATCATCTGATAAAGAATGTAACCTGAAACCCTTTTAGCTCATTGACTGTTTTCAAATCACAAGGAGACTTAAGTCACTTCATCTACTCGTGAATCCATTTATCCGTCCATCCATCCCTCCTTCCCTCCTTTCAGCCATCTCTCCATTCAGTCATTAAGCATAGTAAGATAGAAGATGGATACATCAACAAGGAAAAGGGAGTTCCATTCCGTGCTGGTTGGCTGTGAAGTTTGGTTGAAGGATTTCACCTAAAGACTGAGACACATCTAGCATGGGGAGTACAAGTGTATGTGCTTGGAGTCGCGTAGAGCTGGGACACAATTATGTTTCTTTTACAAAGAAGCTTGGGACATTGGGCAAGTTTCTGAACCATTCTGAGCCTCCCATTCCTCATCTATAAAATGGACTCAAAGTTCTAGTGTAATGCAAGGACCCAGATAGCTCAGGACTGAGACGAGGTCTCATTTTGAAGAAGCACAGCCCAAAGAGGACCTGAAACCTTTGTTCCCAGCTTTCCAAAAAATTTCAAAGGCTCCAGTTACATTTCCGTCCAGCTCTCAAAAAACTCCCTCTCTGCTGCTCTTCTGGAACTGTGAGTATTTCCAGTCTTTTCTACTTTAAAGGCTCTCGTTCCGCCTCTCCACGTAGTCCTCTCTTGTCCCCTTGACCAGCATCACCTCTGGCCCTGTGGAGGACTCCTTGATATACTGGACATGCCCCAGGCCCTTTCTGCAGGCACCACTCCCTGGGGGGCAAAGATCTTTTCCCTCAGACTCAGTGTACCAGCTGCTTCCTCCCTTTCTCTGCTAAAACAACTTTTACACCAGCACCCCCACACACACACACACATACACAACCAGGGTAAGTATGAGGATTAGAGATTGGTGGAAAAGGGCTGCAGCACTGGGCCTAGCAGCTGGGAGGCCTCGCACACTGAAGCCCTTCATCCTTCATGTTTTAGAGAAAACAAGGCAGGCTTCATGGAAGAGGTACACTTCAACATTGGCTAAAAGATGGGGAAATGCCTCAGGGAATTTCCTGAAGGGCTGTCTGTGGCGCTGGGCCCTCAAGGATTTCTACATGAATCCACTTTCACATAGAAGGGTGGGTTTCTTTAAAACATTTTATTTAGTTAAACAAATTTTAAACAGATAATATATTCTTATGGCTCAAAATGTAAAACTCTGTCAAAGGTACACATAAAGAACTCCTGCTTCTATTCCCATTTCTAGTACCCTCTGAAGCCTCTGGCTGCTACAGGTAATCACTTTCATTCGTTTTGGAGAATGTGCCCAGTGTTCCATATATTTAAAGAGGAAGTACTACCTGTGCATTACAAAAAAGTCAGTCACTAGCTAATGGTGTGCTGTGGTCAGAGGTTTCCCTCCCATGCCCGCTGCCTCATTAGCCCTTCTCGGAGAGACCCCACCACCTGAGCCTCTCTCCTGTGTCTGCATAGTCTATGCATAAACAAGCATCTAGGCACAGATATGCTTGGGAACACATTTGTATACCTTTTTATTGAAGTACAGTTGACACACAGTGTTACATTAGTTTCAGGTGTACAACACAGTGATTGGACAAGTTTCTACCTTCTGCTCTGTTCACCACAAGTGTAGCTGCCATCTGTCACCACACAACACCATCACAATACCTTTGACTATATTCCCTACGCTGCACCTTTTATCCCTGTGACTTATTCATCACATAACTGGAAGCCTGTACCCCGCCCTCCCCTTCACCCATTTGCCCATCCCCCCCCCCCCCCCCTCTGGCCACAATCAGTTTGTTCTTGTTTTTATGAGTCTGTTCTGGCTTTTTTGTTTGTTTGTTCATTTCTTTTCTCCTTTTTTTTTTTTTTGATTTCACATATAAGTGAGATCATACGGTGTTCATGACATTTGTGCATTCTTTCCACAAATAGCAGCAGACTACACACACTGTTCTGCATCTTCCCTTTTCCTACTTTGCACTACATCTTGGGAATTGTTTCTTATCAGTTTATAAAAATCTGGCTTATTCCCTTTTGGGGCTGTCAACTCTTCTTCAATATGGATATTCCATGATTTATTAAACATTAAAGCATATTAAGAATCCTATTGACACATTCTTAGGTTGTTTCCAATGTTTGCTATATAAACATGAATAAACATGTATAAACAGCCATAAATATCCTTGCACATATATCACTTTGCACATGTGTAAAACTGAAGTTGTGTAAAAGAAATTGAATAAAAGTCATAAAAGTGAAATTGAAGAGCGAAGTCATTTATATTTTAAATTCCGATAGATGCTGCCAAATAGATCTTCTTATGAGTCCGGATAAGCTAGATCTTGCTGTGGTAAAAACAACTCAAATCTCCGTGGTTTAAAATCACAGAGGTTCAGGAGCTCCTGGGTGGCTCAGTCGTTAAGCGTCTGCCTTCGGCTCAGGTCATGATCCCGGGGTCCCGGGATCGAGCCCCGCATCAGGCTCCCTGCTCAGCGGGAAGCCTGCTTCTCCCTCTCCCATTCCCCCTGCTTGTGTTCCCTCTCTCGCTGTGTCTCTCTCTGTCAAATAAATAAAACCTTAAAAAAAAAAATCACAGAGGTTCATTTCTCATTACTGCTTCATGTCCATCACGGGTTCTGGGGCCTCTGTTCCTCTTGCTGAGGCACAAGGGGACAGCACAGCCACAGTCTGTAGAAATTGTGGCCACCACAACGGAGGGGCCCTAAAAGGAAATGTGCTGAATCACACTGGTTTTAAAGTTTCTGTCCAGAAATGATACCTTTATATTTTATTGGTCAAAGCAAGTCACACAGGGTGGATCAGTGCAGTCCTAGCATGTGCCTGGAAGAAGCGTGGTCCACCCTAGTGACCGTGGCGCTCTGCAGAGACCACCCCACATTACCAGGCCCTGACAGTGAGTGAGGACACCTGTGTCCCACACCCTCTCCAACACAGTGTCTCGGCAAATGTCCTGATTTTGCCCTGACAGCTGAAAAATCTTATCTCATGAAATGTAATTTCATAGAAGTTTATTTAATGTATTCCCTCTTTTGTTCAAATACAACCTTAAAATCATTATCCGTAGAGAGACAGGTAAGCTGGGCGTGGAGCTCTCAGCAATAACTCCATGAACCAGTCATTTCTCCAATGTCGGGTGGGTCTCTGCCCACTAGGGCTCTGGGCAAGGACCCAGACGCTGTGGAGGCATGGGTGTGATGCTGCCTCCAGGACCCTGCCCCCAGAGCCATCAGCTTCAGTACCTCTGTGCCCAGGTGTTTGCATTTGTGTCAAGGGTCTGTTTTTCCTTTTGTCCCACAAGATGACTTCTTGTTCTTACTAATGCTTGTTCTTACTAAAAGAGAGTAAAGATCTAGAAATTTAACATGTAACCCTCTTGTTATCATGGTGACAAACATACCCCTGGATCTGAACACACATCCAGATAGATTCTCAAGGGGTCTTCCTCCCCTCCAGAGGTAGTTCTAGTGACCACAGGTCCTTATAGATCCTGGAAAAAGAGAGAAAGGTTTAGTTTCAATACCTTTGCAACTAAAGGGCCCCATTTACATGAAGGGGCTTTTTTTAAGCCACTTTGAGGTATGACCGACAAAAAACTATACATATTTAATATATGCAAATAATGGGTTCAGAGATAGGTAAACATCTGTGAAACCATCACCACAATCTATGCCATAAACATATCCATCACCTCCAAAACTTTCCTCCTACCTTCTTATTTACTATTATGTGATAAGAACACTAAAGATCTATCTTCTTGGCAAAATTTTAAGTATACAATACAAACATGAAGGGTCTTTTGATGGTGGCAGCAAAAGTGGTGGTTAAGTGCACTGATTGTGTGTGTGTGTGGCTGGGGGTCTTGGAGGCAAGCAATGCATGTGGCCCGGAGAGGAATAGTTTTTGTTCCCAGGGACATATTGAGGCCCATCAGTTCTGGCTTTCTTGCCACAGAACAAGGCAGGCAGCAGCAATGGCGTATGCTACACTTAATTTGCAGAACTTGTAAGATTCAGGAAAACAAGAAATGACAGAAACATCCAATTTTATCTCGGGACAACATGTAAATTATATTCCAGTATTCCTCTTCATTTCTAAAGACTCTTGCTGGAAGGGCTTGATGATTCAGCTGAGCTGCCTGAGGAGGAGCAGTGGTAGGAGCCTCGCAGGCAGCCGGGGTCTCTGGGCTGGAAATTGGTGAATGCCACTGCCCTCCCCATGTGGGCTAGCAGCAGTGCAGGAGCAGGGTGACTGGAAAAGCATCCTGCCCTGCTCAAATCGGGGGCATTGTTGGGTTATTGTTTCTATTTGGGGCTTAAAATCTGTGTGACCTATATATACACTTTTAAAAAGAATCAAAGCAAGAAGAAGGCAGTATTACAGACCGAGATTGGTGGGCTGTGGGAGAAACCCAGTTTGAAGATACATTATTTGGGTTCTCACAAAGTGTTTCACAAGTTTTAGAAGTTGGTTTTCAACTTAAAAAATGTAGGAGATAAAAAAAATCATACATAAAAACCAATATTCCTGGTTTCTACAAAAAATAAGAGTTTCTGTCAATATCGAGACTTGGCACCTGCTACTGGGGCTCAGTGGCCACTTCTCCCACTGATGGGGCATGGACTTGCACTCTGCAATTTGCCACAGTCTTCGTCCCTCCCTATTGTTCACTCCCTGGTATCTTCACTCTTTTGTGGTACCACCTAGCCCTGTAGGCATTTGAACTTTTGTCCTCTGTCATAAACAGTGGTATAGATTAAAGGTATTTCAGAAGCAATAGAAACTGGATGAAGTTAATTAATTTCACCCCTTTGGGACAGATCCAAAACAGGCCACCAAGCCTCATCAATAAGAGTTCTATGCAGTGAGAGAATAATTTTTCTGGTAGTGGCCCAAGACCAAGGCTCAGAAATCATCTCCTAGCACCTCTATCTGCTCAGAGCCTAGGTCATTGTGTTGGTTCAGAGGTAAGTGGGGCAGATGCACTCTGCTATCCTTGCTTTACAGATGAAGAAACTGAGGCTCAGAGAAGTTAAGTTACTCACTCCAGGTCACCCAGTAAGGTAATGGCAATTGTTTGTGTATTCTGAAGACCCAAGCTCCTCTCTTAGTCATGACCAGCCCACCACCTGTGCTATTATTTACCAAAAATTTTTCTTTAACTTGAATGTATGCAAAAAGGAATGTATCTATTTTATTATAATGGAATATAATTCTATTCTTTTGTAATGGAAGCTGGTATAATTTGCCATGGATTGGCAACTCTGAATCTAATGTGGATGGATCTTCAGGCATATACATTCTCTAATTTTCTCTCATTCTCCCTTCCCTCTTTCCCCCTCCCCAACTATATCTGTACTTCCTACAGAGAGAGAATGGCAATGCCAATAGCTAGAAAAACCCCAGGGTAATCATGGTTCATTACAGATGAAGATAAGTTATTATCAGTACATATGTTTTGGGTGTTGGAATGGAGACTTCCTCTCTGGGTCTTCAGACATCTCGTTCTTCTGGTAAAGAGGATGAAGCTAGGTGCCCTATGTAACATGTCTGGCTGCCAGCAGATCTTCTGAGGACACATGTGGTGTGAAGGCAAGATCAGATGAGTCTGGAGGGAGGGTCATTTCCTGAAAGCTGAGTGCATATTTCCTGACTTTCATATGCTGCTTTAGTTGAGAGAGAGAGAGAAAGAGAGAGATCAGTAGAGGTTGGGGGAACACATTCAAGCCACTTTGAGCACCTGCCGTGACTAGCATTGGGCTGGGTGCTGTGGCCAGTGTGGGGTTCTGGGTCTCAGGCTGTGGAACAGGATTCCCAGACTCCTGGTATCCAGAGCTGTAGCAGGTCAGGTCAGAGAAGAGAGGGGTTAGGATATGCCATGGAATAACAGGACTTATGTAGCCTAGAAAGTTAAATTTAGAGCGACCAAGACAGCAGAAGCAAAAACCTGGAGAGGGAATCAGTCAAAATGCTTTGCCTTCATTTGCCAGCTTGAAGATTTGAACTGGCTCAAGCAAGGAGATTGTATTGGTTAATGTTAACTGGAAAGCCCAGAGTATGTGGCTTGGGAACAGCTAGATCCTGGCACTCAGAGAATGTCACTAGGACTCTCTCCCCTTCTGCTTTCCTTCTTCATTTCCAAGCAGGTGTGCCCTGTGGCACCCTTCTGTACCACTCAGGGGAAATGTACTTTCTTTTCTAATGGTTCCATACATCTACGGGCTGAAGCCCATTAGCTCTGATGGCTCACTCAGGCCATCTGTCCATCCTGAACCAGTGACCTGGGGCAGGGAAACACAGTGCCTGGACTGACCAGGCTTGGCCATGTGCCTGCTATGGAGTCCACCCTGGAGTGAGACTCCCCAAGCCATGCAGGATGACCATAGGGAGGGCATCTGTTTGCCAGCAGAGCATCTGTTACCAGAAGAAGGGCTGGATTTGCTGGGCCACTGTAGACCCATGAGTATCACTTTGTAGCCTCAAGGAAGGGGGTGTGAAGGGAGGACCCATACCTGGTAGAGAAGGGTAAACTGTGAAGTAGGTACTTGGAGGTGGGTGTGTTCTGTGGAAGGACTTGAGGGCCAAGATAAGCTTGATAATGTGCTCTGACAATGCACCAAATTTGTTAGGTGTCATTCTTCCCTTTCCTTCACTCCATGAACATGAAAATGGCCAGGTGTCTAAGTGTAATCTGCCAGGAATGTTGACCTTTAATGAGTCTTTACAATTGCCTCCTAAGGCCATGGCCACCATGGGGGCAGTGAAACCTTCCCCCCGCCACTGGCATGGGAAATTTTTTTCCTATGGTTTTCTAAAGAGGACATTAAAACCGCACTTGAGATAGGTCTGTCTACTACTCTGAGAGGGGAGGATAGGGAGGTTCCCCACATTCCTTCAAGAATAATTTTTGGACAGGTCTGTGTTGCCTCTTTCCTTTGCTGTGTGACCAGAGGCAGGATGCTTAACCACTCTGAGCTTTGGTTTCCTCGTTTGTGAAACGAGAATAACCATGATGCCTAATCTGTAAAGCTGTGGCAATGGTTAATGTAATGTATACAGAATGTCTGGTGTGTAGCTGGTGCTCAGTAGGTGGCAACCATGTTTATCCTACAGTGTTAAGAATGTTGGGTGAAGGGGGCACTTGGGTGGCTCAGTCGGTTCAGCATCTGCCTTTGGGTCGGGTTATGATCCCAGGGTCCTGGGATCGAGCCCCGCGTCAGGCTCCCTGCTCAGCGGGGAGCTTACTTGTCCCCTCTCCCCCCCTGCTCATGCTCTCTCACTCTCTCTCTCAAATAAATAAATAAAAACTTAAAAAAAAAAAAAAGAATGTTGGGTGAAGGATGTGCCAGCTGTGGTGCTTTGGCTAGAGCTTAGGGTTCTTCTTTCCTTCTTGACTGCACTCTTAATCAGGGAAGGCGACTGTGGTGCAGCTTGCATGCTCTGGCTCAGGTGTCCCAGGGGCATCTTGCTTCCTTCTCATGCTTTCTTCTCCTTCAACCCCAGGAAGGAGCTGTCTCAGGTGCTGATACAAGCTCGCTTGAGCAGCCCACTGGAGTGGAAGCCACAGAAATGAGCCAAGCATTCACCTTCTAACTGAGCCATTTTGCTAGTAGCTGGACTCTATTTTGAGTCCAGCTGAGTAGCCTTGTTTTGCTGAGTCAGCAGAAAAGAACAACATGTCTGCCAGGCTGCTGGCAATCATGATTTCCTTCTCAGCTTGGACTCTCTGCCCAAACACGAGGTCTATGGCTCTGGAACATGTGGCCTCCAGGACAGGAAGGATCACCTGGAGTAATGTCATCTATTCCTGTGATTATGGCCAAGGTGAAGATTTACTTCTCCTAGCCTCAGAGGTGTTCCAGTCCCTTAGAGGTTCCCAGAGGTCTCAGGATCAGCCCCTTAAGTAAACCTGAACTTTCTGTGCCTCCATTCCCTCCCTTCCAACAGAGACAGCCTGGCTTTCTCATCCTTTTGAGCGTTTGCCTCTGAAATGAGGAGCCCCACAGGGTCTCCTTCATGCAATGAATGCTGAGCCCGTCACTGTGATGACAGTTCCCCCTCTCTGCTCTCCCAGATCCCTGCTCCCCTCCTGAGGCTCACACTAGGCCCATCTCGTTCCTGTAGGAAGCCTTGCTCTCATGGAGATCATCCCCCAGAGGATTTCACACCAGGCAGTGTCTCCAGAAGGATTTCCCTTAGGACATCTCCTCGGGGAGCTGTGCTTGTGGAACTCTTACTGTCTGGAGCTCAGCTCTGGGATGGGCACCATGGAGGGAGCTGAGGGCAGGCCAGGCCCCGGCACCCGAGGACTACCAGTCTCACCAGGCACCAGTAATGAGGGAGGAAATTCTCCAGTGAATTTACATTGAATTTGAATATGTATTTGCATTTACTTTGCCGAGGATGTGAAGTTGAATCCCCAGGCAGTTTTCAAGCTCAACATTTCAGGGCTGTCGCCCTTAAGATTGCAATTTCCTTTTTCTCTTCTCTGCCTTCTCACACACTAGTGTTGACTCTGTGATTCCCATTGTGAAAGCAAAGCAGGGAAGGGAGAGGAAGGGGACAGTACTGAGAGGGCAGGGGCATGCGGAGGAAGAGGGCTGAAGTCACTGCTCCTGGCAGTAAGGAGATGGCGACGGCAAGCCTCTAAGACAGGCCAGATCCTGAAGGGCCTAGAAAGGACCCTCTGAGGAGCTGATGATTTCAACAATGGATGGCAGGGGTCCACTGGAGGGGCTTCAGCAGGGGTGTGATGTGGGCAGATTTGCATGGCAGTCGCTTTGTTGTCTGGCTCCATGGGAACCAGTCCCTCTCTCCCAACCAAAGCTGAGCTCCTCAAGGACCGGAGCTATGAACCTCATGTGAAAATTGTCCAAGGAAGCCTGGCATGTGGGTGGCCCCCCCATGAAAGCACAGCCATATGCACTCCGTCGGTGATGGTTCATGTCCGGGGGTGCAGCGAGATGTGGGTTCAGATGCAGGAGCTGGCCAGCCAAGAGCCACACCCAGTCCGCTCCGACTCCCTGCAGACTCCCTGCTGGTGACCCCCTACAGGAAGAGACAGCCGCCTCCAGCCAGCACATCCTCACAGAGGAGGTGAGGAGGGAGGAGGGAGAGAGGGGTGGGGTGAACAAGCCACCTCCGAGGCCAGAAGTCTGCCAGAGCGGGGGCCCACAGATGATGCTGAGCCAGAGTGACAGAGACGACTGGCCCCAGAGGACAGTGGGGGCTAACGGGACAATCCCTCTCCTCACTTCTCAGCCCACTTCTAAGCCATTCACGGAGCTGAGCGTTGGGCTCCTGATTTCCTCCTCCCACCCTCCTCAACCATAAATAACCCAAGAGAGGAGATCAGAGAAGCCAGGCCCCAAGCAGTGTCATGGGGCCACCTGGGGAAGCAGAATAAAGCAGGGGGCTGACAGCGCTTCAACAGTGCTGGCATTCTAAGTGCAAAATTACACACCATCCCTGGTCGAGGTGTACTATTTTTGTTATATTCATCTCTCATTGCAAATTGCCTGCTATTATTGCTGGAAATTTGTTTTGGTAGTTCAGGATGCCGTGTTTTATTTAAAAGAATGGAATAAAATAAGAAATAAGCAGAAATTACTAGTGGACCCCACTTGAAAAAAAAAAAACCCCAAATACAAAAACTGGACTGAGCTAACAGATAAAAAAATAACAACCTAGCAGATGTAGGGCCGTCTTCTTCTTCTGTGTGCAGGTGTCCATGGGATTCCTCATAAACTACTAATGTCCCCCCATATCGGAGCTTAGAGACAAGAGGAAGATGAAAATTCAGCTTGATGCGGGGTTTCCCTGAGTGTGCCCCGTGGGACTGTAATTATAGGGTGAATTCCTTAGGACACATCGTGACCTTTGTCTGGGCCTCTCTCCTACTGTTGGAGAGCCACGCTGACTTGAACGCATTATGCAGGGAGGCTGCACCCGGCTCACACTCAGAAGGGCCCTGTGCTTGCTGTGATGCTCTGTGGTTGTCTTGCAATTCTTGGGAATTTTTGAACCAGACCCTGTGTTTTCATTTTGCACTGGACCCCACAAATTATGTAGCTAATTCTGAACACATTGAAGGCTCTGATGACCTGTAGTAAAGAAACCCACCTAATTTTGCTCAACAGATCATTTCCCAAAGTTGTCTGAATTTGAAACGTTATTTTTTTATCCTTTTGTGACTCTAAGTCATTTTTTTATTCTTATGTTAATCCCCATACATTACATCATTAGTTTTAGATGAAGTGTTCCATGATTCATTGTTTGTGCATAACACCCAGTGCTCCATGCAGAACGTGCCCTCCTCAATACCCACCACCAGACTAACCCATCCTCCCACCCCCCTCCCCTCTAGAACCCTCAGTTTGTTTTTCAGGGTCCATCGTCTCTCATGGTTCGTCTACCCCTCCGATTTCCCCCGCTTCATTCTTCCCCTCCCGCTACCTTCTTCTTCTTCTTCTTTTTTTCTTAACATATATTGCATTATTTGTTTCAGAGGTACAGATCTGAGAGTCAACAGTCTTGCACAATTCACAGCGCTTACCAGAGCACATACCCTCCCCAGTGTCTATCACCCAGTCACCCCATCCCTCCCACCCCACCCCCCACTCCAGCAACACTCAGTTTGTTTCCTGCAATTAAGAATTCCTCATATCAGTGAGATCATCTGATACATGTCTTTCTCTGTTTGACTTATTTCACTCAACATAATACCCTCCAGTTCCAACCACGTTGAAACGTTATTTTTTTAAAGACCGTCTATTAACGCCCTGTGAAATCTGTGTCCTGTAGAAGACACTTTACAAAAGGCCACAATAAGTGAGAAATATATTACTGCAGAGAAAGCAGCTCAGAAATGGGCTGATGGGAAGATGGAATCTGAAGTTCCTAAAGTTAATCTCCAGTTCTTCCAGGAACACCAATCCTTGGACCCTAGGGCTTCCCTGGGAGCGGGGTGGGGGTTGGGGGCCCTGAGTAGAGTCAGAGAAGCTGAGCTCAGACTCAGATCCAAGGCTATGTCTCCATCTTTGCTCCCCACTATGGCCACACACTCGCTCAGGCTGCTCCAGGATGTGGTGGCCGTAACTGGACAGAAAAGAGTCAAATGGTTATCCGATGTCATGTGGGCAAATGAGGCGCGAATGCTTGACTGACTTCTTTGGTTCTGTTACTTGTCTTACTCTTAAACCATTTATTGGGTTTGTGTAGTCTGACCTCCTGGACCTTCAACCACCCTTCAGACAAGGAGAGCAACTATGCTCCCACCACAAGCCTGTGGGACACCGCTAAGGTGCTGCTGGACACCCATCTGTCTGGTGGGTGGCAAGACATGCCCTCTGGGGCCTGTTCAACTATCTCCCACCCACCTGGGAATTTCAATTGTCTCCCCTGTCCTGCCTGGGGACAGTAGCTGTTTATCTACTTACAGTCCTGTTCTTCAGCGGTGACCCGGAGTCAGGCCTGCCTTCCAGGGAGGCCTCTCCTGGAACTTGCCACACACAGGACCAAGTCCTCCACGGCATCCTCTGATCACAGGGGGAGAAGGCACATTTCACTTGTGGCAGCCCAGCTCAGCCTACCTTCCCCAGACAACCTCTGTCCTGCCCTCATCGGACCCCTTCCTGCCCCCACAGCTGCCTTGCCCAAACCATGTCACATCAACACGTACAAAATGAAGTTTGCACTCCACAGTGAGGTGTTCAAACCCACTGGTGATCCAGGCCCATCCAATTCTTCCAATCCCATTCCACACTGTTCATCACGTAGCCCACCAATTCATTGCATGCTGGTCCCTTCAGCGGCCGCGTACCTTCTCCCTACAGCTCATGCTGGGCTCTCCTCTCAGAAAGTGTCTTTCCTGTGCCGCCCTCTCTGTGCCCCAAAGCCTGGCCCAGTTCCAGTGTCTCCAGGTCCCTGAAGCTTCTCCTCACCCTTGAGCTCAGAACCCAGTCTCAGGTACACTCCGAGGCACTGCTGGGCGTGGGCTCCCTAAGAAGCAGATCCTGGAATAACGACTTGAGTGCAAGTAGTTTGTTTTGGACGTAATCCCAGGAAGTGGGGGAAGTGAGCCAGGGAAAGGGAGAAGAGTCAGTGAAACATGAGTTAAAGAGCAGGTTACCCCTGTGGGCACCGAGGGCTCAACCTTCCGGGCCCATCTGAGAAGACACGCAGAATCGTCCCGTGGGAAGACCAGGAGGGTGAGGCTCTGCCCCTCAGTGACTGAGGCTGCCCTCAGGGAGGGGGCTGCTCTGCACCTCCAGGGGCCACAGTCCACACTGGGTCTGGGATGCTGGCAAGCACAGAGCATCATCCACTGCAACTGAAATCTGATGGCCTTGGTGCATCCCGGCAGCGGTGACAGGCTTTCTTTGTCAAGTCCGTGTTTCCTCCACTGGACTCCTGGAGATGGAAACTTGGCCTGATCCCTCCTTGTGTCTTCCGGCACCCACTGTGGTGCAGGCCCCATGGGCCTCACCATGTCTGTGTGTTGGGTGAATAATATCACACCTGCTTTTGTCCCCTCTACCTACTGTGCTCTGCTCCCCGGCTGCCTTGCCACGCATTTGCCAACTGTGTACATTTGGCCTGTGTCTGCCTCTATTTTTTTTTTTTAAGATTTTATTTATTTATTTTGATAGAGAAAGAGAGACAGCGAGAGAGGGAACACAAGTTGGGGGGGGGGGAAAGGGAGAAGCAGGCTTCCCGCGGAGCAGGGAGCCCGATGTGGGGCTCGATCCCAGGACCCCGGGATCATGACCTGAGCCGAAGGCAGACACTTAACGACTGAGCCACCCAGGCGCCCCCTGTGTCTATCTCTAACTGCTTTCCAGCTCTAGGGCAGGGACCACCACCAGCTTCTCTTATTCTGGCATGTTCCTGCATTCCTTTGCTACTGTAGCAAAACTCACTTGTTAGAAATACAGGCCAAAAATCAATCAGGCGATGGAGGGGTAGACATGCACCCAAGCCTTGAGCTGAATTATTAGCTGCTATGTAGCACTCCTGTGTGAAGTCTCAGCCTCCTGGTGGCCAAAGCAAAGGAAGAAATGGGGTAAGTGATGTGCTTCTGGAAACAGGAGAGAGCAGACTAGCTCATCTAGATTACTGACTTTGGGCTGGGCTGCCAGTGAGTGAGAGACAGCATTCAGAGGCTGAGGCTGAAAGGAAGGGACACCAGACAATTGTATATTTGATTGCTGCTGTGCAGAAGAGAGAAATATATTTTAGGTAACTGATTATTGCAAAGATATTAGTCAAATTAAGACACTGAATTATACTGGTGGGAAGCATTTCTGCTAGAACCTAAGCTAATGCAGGCCAGCTACCTCATATTTCTGGTCATTTAGTCTAGGAGCAGAAAAATTAAATTCCCATGGAGGCCGGGTTGGGAAAATGAGAATTGAAACAGGATGTCTGTAATACAGAAGGGAGCAGTGGGGACTGGGCAAACTGGAGACCTTAAAGGGGCAGTCCCTCCTCAGCCACAGCTGACCGCTATCCTGCAGAGATGCAGGTTCAGTCTAGAGGGTCAGACTTTTGGAAAGACGTTGGAAATCTGAATTCGTGTGACATCTTCCAATTTTTAAACATTGGCAATTAATTGAAAACATTACTGAGTGAGTCAAACCATTGGCTTGTGGGTCACTGGTGTGTAGTGCACAGAAAGGAATTGACTGGTCTCTTAAGCCTTCACTCAGGGAGTCCGAATTCTCAAATGACCTCTGAGCAGTTGTGGTCTTTTATAGGAAAGGCGATTGATTTATTCAGGGCCCACTCTGCAAAACCTGGACTAGAGCTGGTCACTGCTTTTTGGTTCTCTTTGGGCATCATGTAAAGCCTGGCCATGCTGGCATCTCTTACGAGGGCTTGCCTGCCACCGGTGTCCCCCTTCTGTCCCCTAGCTTAGAATGCAAGCTCATGACAGCAGGAACATTGCCCCATTCACCACCTGGCACATAGTAGGTGCTCAATAAGTACTTGCTTAATGTAAGGATGAACTTCTCTCTCTGCACCCACATTGTCCCGGACACAGGATTTTTCTGGAGTCAGTGCTCTAAGATAGGTGATTTTGGGTTAGTGGAGGAAGTTTTGTCTAAATAAAGCAAAAGAGGCTTCTCAAGGGCTGCCTGGGAAGGAGCCCCAGGGTAAGGAAATAGAGCCCCAGAGTATTCCAAATGCACCATCAAATCTTTGCGAAAATTGTCATCCATTCCCCAAGTTGCTTTGTGCAGGTTTCTGGGGGTGATAATTCCATGGCATCCTGTGGTGGAGGTGATGTCTCTGCCTAATGGACCTTAGCGTTATTACAGCCCTTCCTGCTATTTAGCCTAATTTCCAGGCTCCTCCCTGCACTGCCTGCTCCCCAGCACTCACACCTGAAGTGGCCGCAAAGCACTGTCTCCTCGAGGCCTCCTGATTAATTCTTTGCAGGTATAAATCGACAATTATCATGCCTCCCATTAGTCATCTCTCCTCCAGACTGTACAAATTGAGTTCTCCTGCTAGCAATGAATCATGGGACAAAGGGTTCATTTGCATTATGTACCAGCTCTTTCAATCAAACTCTGTTCTTACAATACCTCATTGCCAGTCTCCTTAACATCTTGGTTCTTAAAGCTCTAATGACACAGTCTGTCACCCCCGCTCTCCCCTCCCCGCCCCCTCCTGCAAGGGTCTGCAGCACCTGGTGTAGGGAGGAGTGGGGCTGGAGGCTCCTGTTCACCTCAAGCTGGCCCCGGTGCCCGAGTGGGGAAGCAGATCGAGACTCACTCAAGAGCTGACAAAAATTGATAATAATGAGCCCATTTACATGGAAGAGACTCATCACCAAGCTAATTCCCAATACGTTGGGTTGCTGGATTTCTGCCAATAAATTGGATCTCCTATAGTGAGCAATTTTTCACCAGCTTGTAGGAAATCTCTCCGGCTTAAAAATACCTCGGGGAAATCATCTTTACAATAAAAAGAGCACAGCGAGTCTGAGGTTGTGTATGTGTATGGCTGTGTTAGGGGATGTCAAGGTGCTGAAGACCTCACACAGACATTGTCCTGATTCCCTATCTCTCGGTTTCTTACAGCACTGAGGTGTGGTTGTGACTGCTTTCCAGGAAGGCCCCAAAATGACTGCTTAATTTTCAATGCAACCGTCCAGGCAATACAACTGTAACGTGGAAGTGAAATGCGCATGATTTGGGGTGGCTGATGCAACGTCTAATCCCGGGAACCTGAGGAGTCCCTGTGGTATCTAATCATGTGACTTGGGCAGGGAGGGGAGGCAGAGTAGTTGTATTTTGACCCAAGTGGGAGAAAAGTCCTTATCACAAATGTTGGGTTGTCATTACTTGGAAATTTCTAATGAAGGTGTCTTAGTCTGTTCAGGTTGTTATGCTCAAGTGGCTCATAAACAAGAGAAATTTTCTTCTCATGTTCTGGAGGCTGGAAGTTCAAATGGGTGCCAGCAGGATCAGGTTCTGGTGAAGGCCTGCGTCCTGTTCATAGATGGCTGTCTTCCCTGTGCCCTCACATAGCGGAAGTGGCAAGGGAACTCTCTGGGGCGTCCTTTATAAGGGCACTAACCCTACTCATGAAGGCAGGGCCCGCCAAAGGCCCCACTTCTTAATACCATCACCTTAGGAATTAGGACCTTAACATATGGATTGGGGGGGGCCACAAACATTCAGTCTGTAACAGAAGGTTATGGGTGTTGGCCATGGTCAACCACAGTGGGGCTATTTCAGTCCATTCTTGTTTGTCTCACTGTCTCATTGTGTGTGGGCATGATTTCAAGGAGCCAGAATCAAAGTATGGTGTTTCTGGCCTTGTTCGGATGAGGGCCACTTGTTCATGTCCCCTGCTCCCCAAACCAAGCACTTTTTCATGGGGCTGAATCTTGAAATGCATCAGAGGGGAATGGGTCTGCATTGAGTGAAAGAAGGGTCACTTTCTTTGTGTGCTGAAACAAGTTCGCATCACATGTAAAGTGTCATGGATCGTGTGTATCTATAAATAGACTGCTTAAATTGACTGCAGCTTTCTTTGGGAATGAGACTCATGTCATGTGGGGATCTAGCTCTCTCTCCTATGTAAGTGTTGGGAGTAGAGCTCAGGCTACACATGTTGGTCTGAACTGAAGGGACAAGGCCTGGTTTGCTGGTGGTGGGCTCCATGGTGGGCACCAAAGAAGTAACAGCAGGGACTTCTTTGGATCATCCGTGGGGGAAATCAGGGACTCTCAGTGAGGCCTCTTAGAAGCACCTGCCTTGTATTATGGTTTTGTGAATGTGTTATCTCCCCCCTTAGGCTGTTGGATCCTTAGAGACAGGGGCTTTCTCTGACATTTGCTCATCCCCCATCTGCATGTAATCAGTGTTTAAAACATGCCTGGTGACTTACTGGTTGTGTGGTTTGGAGCCTGGAGGTCCTGGGTCCAGGCCCTCTTCTTCCTTTGCAGTGCCCAGGGCAAATGACTGAGCTTCTCTGTCCTTTAGTCTTTTATCCATAAGCTGAAAAAAATCACGCTTTCCTTCTTCCCAGAGTCTGTAGAGGTAACAGGAGGTGACATTCACTAAAGCAGGACACAGTGCCAGCCACTGGGCAAGCACCTGATGTGTCTTAGCAATCATGTTATTAGGTTGCCCCAAGTCTGCCCCATGGTCAGGGATAAAAGAAAGACTCTTTCTGGGGAAATTGACTGGGGGTGAGGGGTGCTGTTTGGCTGACTCTGTTGTGTATTCTGGAATGATGGATATCTGGAGAGAAAATACTCTCTTTGTGATGGTCGAAGAGGCATTGGTCAGAAGCAGAAGGAGCTCCACCAAAGCCAAAGGGTTGGTCTTGGTCAAACAGCAAGAGACAGCTCTGGCTTAGTCCACTTGCCCTCAGGGAACAGCAGAAAAGAGGTAACTATCCAGGCAATTGTAGCAGAATGAACAATTTAGACACTTGGCTTCAGTCAGGTATGTCAGGTAAAGAATGCGAACTAAGTAGCAGTGTGGCGTGCCCCGTGGGATTCGAGGAGCGAGTGGCCTGGCCTTTGCTCCAGGCCTTAACCTCCAGGGCCATATTGTGGAGTGGCTGGGATCAGGGCACATGTGATGCCTCAGGTCGTGGGTGAGCCTGCCTCTGCCTCTCGTTCCGGCTGATGTGCCTCTTCAGGCAAGTGACCTGCCCTTTCCAGGGCTCAGCTTCCTCATCTGTGAAATGGGAATAGAGCCACTAGCTCACAGGCCCTTGTCAGATCATAAACCACAGGGCTGGAGGGGGCTCTGCAGGAGCTGGCTGTATGCCCCTGGGCAGATTCTCCGGCCTCTGCTCGAGCTTTCTCATACCACCAGAGACACTCGGAGGGCTGTGAACTTAACAGGTGTAGAGCACTTAGAACAGTGTCTGGATCATGTAAGTCCTCAGCAAAGGATCTCTGTAATGATTATAACTATTCCATGGAAAGGCCCACGCCCATCCTAGCCCAGAGGTGAGGTCAAGCTGGGTCACAGTTGCAGCACTGGGCAAATCTGCCTGGGGCTCCCCACTGAGCTCCCCATGCCGACGCACGCCCTGTGAACCAGAAGCCAGACACTGGGACTAGACATTCAAGGTTGTAACACTCACATGACAGAACTGTGGGTTTTGGGATATCAGGGTGCAGAGGGGGTTGAAGAGTAGGGAAGAGCCCCACGTATCTCCCTGAAAAGGTCGGGTGCTGTTACGCAGCCCTCATGGGTTCTTAGTGGGGTCACACATCAAGGTTAGCAGCAGATCCAGGGTCTTAACTTGGCCCCGTGAACCCAGTTGGCCTTTTGGGGTGTCTCTATCCAGATTCTTGGTGTAGGAGTGGTTTCGCCTTTGCAGAGCCAAGCCCTTCCTCCCACCTCACCAGCCTCCCAGGGAAGGCCGAGCTGTCTCATAGCCCATCTTTGGAAGTCACTGTGCCTCCGGCATTTGCCTCCCAGGAGCCTCGTTCTCCAGGCTTCATGAGGCCCTTGGGGCGGCCTGCTGAATCATGCCTCACACGCTCTCCTTAGCTGTTTCCTGTAGGTACAAGAAATACAAACTCCTGTGTGTCACACTCTTTCCTGGCCTGGCAGCCACACCCTGGAAACCCTCCCCTGGCCCAGGCTCCCCCTGGATACCTGTGGCTGGATTTATGGCTTTCATCCCCATCACTTCAGGCCGGAGGCAACTCTTGGCATCTGCACCCACATCGGGATTTGGAGTGACCCCACAAAGGATGGTTCGTACAAGGGCCTCTTGTATGGCAACTTGGAGGGTCTTGTCCCTGTTTTTAGATTAACGGCAAAGTTAAAAGGGGAGCTGGATAAATTCTAACTGATTTTCTAAGCATCTAGACATTTATCAGGCTCTGGGGAATGTGTAGCAGATAAATACATTTAAATTTTCTCTTAAAAAATGCCTCCTGCCTCTCCCCCTGACACTTCCTGTTTCTTTAGAACTGGGCAAAGGCCTCCTTTATGTGTAATTCCTAACCTGGGGAAGGCACCTGGGTTCTTGCAGTTGGAACTTTTCAACATCTGCTGCTCATGAGGGACTGGGCTTGGGCCTCCCTTGCCCCAGATTTGAAGGAAATCACAGTTGACAGAGAAATTGCGAGGAAAGCCACGTTGCAGCATTATTCACAATCACCAAGATATGGAAACAACCTAAGTGTCCGTTAGTGGATGAACAGATAAAGATGTGGTACATACACATACAGTGGAATCCTGTTTAGCCAGGAGAAAGATGGAGATCCTGCCATTTGTGACAATATGGACGACATTACCCTAAGTAAGACAAGTCAGACAGAGAAAGACAAATATTGTATGATATCACTTGTATGTAGAATCTAAAAAAAGCCAAACTTGTTAAAACACACAGTGGAACAATGATTACTAGGGGCTGGGGTGGTGGGGGAGATGGGGAGATGTTGGTCGAAGGGTATAAACTTCCAGTTATAAGATGAGTAAGTTCTGGGGATCTAATGTACAGCATGGAGATTAGCCAATAATACTGTATACTTGAAAGTTGCTAAGAGAGTAGATCTTAAATATTCTTACCACCAAAAAAGAAAAAAAAAAATGGTAGTTATATGATGGGATGGAGGTGTTAGCTAATGCTAAGGTGGTCATCATTTTGCAATATCTACATGTATCAAATCAACTTGTATACCTTAAACTTATACAATGTTATATGTCAATTATATCTCAATAAAGCTGGGAAAAAAGAAATTCTTGATGAAGTAATAATTTATTATTAATTTTATTTAAAAAAAAAAGAAAGAGAAAACTTTCAAAGCCACTCATGGCTCTGTTGGAGATGGTCCCTTTTTGGAGAAGAGACCCTGAAGGCAGAGGTAGAGAGAGAGGTGGGCATGGTCTTCCTTCCACAGTGCAGTGATCTTAGTCCCAATCCAGAATCTTCCTTCCAGCCCATTCAGGGGCTCCTATCACTTTCCAGGACCTGGGTCTCCCCCCCTGCACCACTTGGGTTCAGGGCCGATGCCCCAGGGCTCCCTGCACAGACAGGTGGCTTTGGTGACCACAGTCTTGTGTCTTTGGCCACTCCTGGGACCTTGTGGGGCAGTCAGGCCAGCCAGTGGGGTCGGCCTCATGGGGCGAGGAGCAGAGCGGGGAGAGGCACGAACACGATGACCACCGCGTTTCCCACAGTGGAACCATCAGGCCCCTCAGGCTTCTCCTGCAAGACATATCCTCTCAACATGCAAACGTTAACCAGGCTCTGGGGAGTGTGCAACCGATAAATACACGTAATTTGTGCTCCACAGAAAACAGCCGGGCGACCCTCCCTTGGCCTCCCTGGTGTTCCTTAGGCCCTGGCAAGGCGCTGAGCCGTGTGCCTCCAGGAGCTAGGAACTCCGTCATTTATCTAAATTAGTGGTTCCGTGTTCCTGTCATTCTGAGCCTTTCAGGGGAGCCACGCATTTACTTGACTTAGAGGATGAGGCAGAGTAAGAGCTAGGAAGGAAGGGAGTCTGGACACAGAAACACAGGAAAATTAGCCCTTTTCATCCTGAGCTCTACTAGCCCTGAGAATACAGGCGGTATTTTGTTAATTAACCAGAAAAATGTCCACAGTGTCAGCTCGCAGCTCTTCTCTGCTGTCACAGGAAAGTGGGCACAGACCAGACACAAAGGCCACTGGACTAGCAACTGTGTCCACACCGCAGCCCTGGCCTCTGCAGGAAGGGGTCTCTCCAATGCGGAGATTGTTTGGGACCTACCGGGCTTTCTTTTTTTTTTTTAAAGATTTTTTAAATTTATTTATTAGAGAGAGAGAGAGTGAGAGAGAGAGCGCAAGAGGGGGTAGGGTTAGAGGGAGAAGCAGACTCCCCGCCGAGCAGGGAGCCCAATGTGGGACTCGATCCCGGGACTCCGGGATCATGACCTGAGCCGAAGGCAGTCGCTTAACCAACTGAGCCACCCAGGCGCCCTCTACCGGGCTTTCTGAGGGGACCAGAGCGGGCAGCCCTGCCCAGGGAGCTGGTGGGGTGGGCAGCCCACAGGCCTCTGCTCTACTGGTCTTGGCCGCTCTCTGGGAGTAACTTCCCTGTTTGCTGCAGACATCTATCCCTCCGAGGGAGGCTATTTAAATACAATATGTCACCTTTAACTGCTTGCTTAATTGAGCAATGCTGTGGGACTTCTCGATGATCAACGCCACATGCAATTGCTTATTTAGAGAGATCCAACTCTGGACATTTTCTGGGAAGGCTGATCAGTCAGTTCTAGCCACTGTCTCCAGAATCAGGGCAGTTTTCACCAAATGAGTAAAAGCAGGAGAACGAGTTGTTGATGGAAAACTGTTTTCCTTCATCTAATCCCCAAAACAGAAAGGTCCAGAGCCCTGGCACACTTTAACCCCAGTGGCCTTTGAAGGCCTATTAGAATGCCGTCTTCCAGGTGGTTTGTTGGCTGAGATCAAGGCTTCATCACAGTGAGTGAAACTCCCAGCTTTTAAAAGATCCAGGTTCCATCCTTTATCTCGTCATCCTGTCTCTGAGGACTGAGGTTGTGCCTCTGACTAGGATGGGGGTGAAGCCACCTCTGGGGAGTCCATGAGAGTCCATCTGCATGGTCCATGAGAGGACCCATCACTTCCGAGAGAGAGACCTCTTCAGGTCTGCCATGAGACCCTCAGAGAGGCTGATCCCTCCTCCATGGAGGAGCCCGGGATGCAGCCTTCTCCATGCCACCCTGCCAGGCAGAGCCCCGGTCCTGGGGTGAAGTGCCCAGGAGACACTCCCCAAGGGAGTTGCTCTGACGGTTGCCTTGGAGCTGGGGAGATGGGTCATTGGCAGGGGACAGGACAGAGTACGTAGCGAGGGTGAGGGCTTACAGGCCAGGCAGGGTTTGCTGAGGAGGGAGTCAGTCAGGCTAATTCCTGCCATTCCATGCGGGGGAGTTGCTGGAGATCCGCAAAGCAGCTGGGGGTACTCAATGACCTCATCCTCTGGCCCCGAGGAGGCCCCTGGGGCTGGTGAGCAGGGGAAGTGGCTCTGGATGGCTGACTATCTAATTCATTCTGGGGGGTCAGACTCCAAAACAAGGACAGAGGCTCTATCAGCAAACAGTGGGGAAGAAAACCACTGGCAGCAGGAGCCCAGGCCAGCCTCCTAGGAGTGCCCTGAGCGCCACTGCCCTTCCTGCCACCACGAGCCTCATCCCCCCACCCCGAAAGGCAGGCAAATTCTCCAGCCCAGCTGCCCTCGGATTCCCCTTATTTCTTAATGGGAGACAGTGCTTTTAATTTCCAGCTCCACCACTAACCCTGAGCAAGCTACTTGGCTGCGCCAAGCCTTGGGTTTCTCCCTGGACATGGGAATGATGATACCTCCTTTGCAGGGCTGCAAGGGTAAATGGGGAAGCTCTGTAGAGTACAAGGCACACAGTAGGTGCCCAGGGAATACCAGATACTCTTCTTACCTGATCCTTTCAAACCAAGACCATTAGTTTTGTTTTGTTTTTTTTTCATTTTGATTGAGCATATCATTCAAAATATTTCACTGAAATTGAAAAGAAAATCAAAACTTACATAATCACCGGCCTAAGTGGTTGCATTAGCCTGTTATTCTGTCGTCTTTTTTCAATAAACAGATTGTCTTCCTCTCTCTTTCCTTTCTGCGGACGGATCTGGAGGATTTGCAATGTGCAAAGCAGGTGGATTGATCGGTTATTGATCAAGAGTGAATTATGACCCCTTCAGGTAAAAAGCTTCCCATAAACACAATTTAGTAGCTGCTGCCGCCAGCCTCAGCAGTCCACGGACAGTTGTCTCAGGACTCCTGCAGTGAGATAATCAATACTTTATATTAGTATTAGTAGCACAGATGGCTTTATTCCCCGGCTCTTCAGAGGGTTAAGATGGGCTCCCACACTTCCTGACGTGGGGACAGCGGAGATCTCTCCGGGTTTAGGTGCTACCTGCATGAGGCTACAGGGCGGTGGGACCATGTAGCCCAGTGTGTCCCAGGTCTGTCCCTTGCTCTTGCCCTCTTGGTCTCAATTTTTTGTCTGTAAAATGGAATTTCTACTATTCATTCTGCTTCCTTCTCAGGGCTTTGGCATCACTGGGGATAAGGATGGATATGAAAGCTTTCCTGGAATGCTGAGACCCTACTAAAGTGTGCTTATTTCCACTTCCTTACTCTCCCACCCTAAATGTTCTAAAACAGACCTTATTTTTCCTGGACTTTGGAGCAGCTTCTAGACAGCTCCTTTTGCTTTGCATTCTTTCTCCTATTCCACAAAACACTCCCCCCGCTCCGACACACACACAACTCCATTCTACAAGTCAGTGTCAAAGTCATGTTCCTAACACAGAGTTCCAATCAAGCCCTTCTCTCACTCCACAACCTTCAAGGCTTCCTGTGTCTACACGGTCAAGTCCAGTCTCCCCAGTTGGGCATCCAGACCCTTCAAAACAGCCTGACCTTTCCAGTAAGAGTTGCATCTCAACTGTCTCAGCCCACTGGAATGGCCCATGCCTCCTGCAGCCATACCCATTTGTTTCTGGCCTCCATTCTCCTCCTGGGTTCTGGGCTCTCTGAGGTCAACACTCTTTAGGACTTTGTGACTCCGTCTCCCAAAAGCCACACTTGCGTCCTCTGTCCAGTGCCTGGACATAGTGGCACAACAGGCATAGTTGCTGAATTAAGAGAAATCCAGCTGAATTGAGAGTAAGATGTCCTTCCACATTTGTCAACTGAGATAAGGATGCTCAACCAGTTGGTTCTACCACCAAGGAAGCATGTGCCTTGGCAGTTGAGGTGGTGGGTAATTTTGGAAAAATCAGACATGACTTTGGAACAAGGCTATCCTGCGGCCAAATGGAAGTTGGTGGAGCTGGTCAGGATTCCATTTCGGCCTCTTCATGTGTCCTCTGAAACAGCTTGCCCTGTGTGCGCAGCAGGCATCTCACCTTCCTGCCTGCTCAGCACCCTTTCCTCCTTGGTTTGGTGACTTTCCTGGGGAGTCACACCTCTCTGACTCTCAGTGCAGATGGTTGGGAGGGGCTGACCCCTTTCCTTAACCAAACTCTACTTGGGGTCCTCTGAACTCTCCTCTCAACTAGGCTCTGATTTTTTGGGTTTTCATGGTCATCTTTGTATTGTCCAATTTTAACAAGAATCCTGCTTAGTTGGTTTAGCTAGAATCTTCCAACCTTGATACCTAATCAAGTTCCTGGTCCTCCAACTTCCCCCAGGTGATGTCTGATCACTCTGGCCTGCCTTCTGAAGAATCCTGCTGGATTAGGTTGGTTTTACCAGAACCACCCCACTCCTGATCCTCCTCTTAGCAATTTTCCATCCACTGACCCCCTGCCTGGTCCTTGGCTATAAATTCCTACTTTTCCTTGTTGTATTTGGAGTTGAGCCCAATCTCTCTCTTCAACTGCAAAACCCCATTGCAGTGGTCCTTATACCTATTGCTATGGTCCTGAATAAAGTAAGTTCTTTGACAAGTGTCATGAATAATTTCTTCTTTAACACCCCTTTCTGTGCCTTGACCCCAGTCTAGCCACCAGCTGCCAAATTCCCCTGGATGTAAGGAGTGAGTGTCATCCTCAGATAGTTACGTAGGTCAGATGGGGTCAGTGCAAGCCTTGGGCTGAAGTGTCTGGAAGGGGAGGGTCTCTTGGGAAGACATAAACCTACGCAACTCTCCCACCAGGTAAGAAGACTCTACCATGGAAGGAAATCCACAGGGGAAGGACAGTGCAGAGAGATGGAGGCAGACTGAGCCCCATGACATTGTTTGAGCTGCTATATCTCTGCTATGCCAGAATCTACCCCTAGATTATTCAGTTTTATTTGCTAATAGGTCCCCCTCACCCCTTTTCTTCTGTGGAAGCCATAATGAGGTGGATTTGTTTCAGACTCAAGCAAAACATCCCTGATGCTAGTCTTCTCTGTAGATGCCAAACCCTGAAGAACCTAAGACAAGGGAGAGACCATCCAAGACCACCCCATACATAAAGGCTAAACTCAGCCACCCATCAGGTCGTCTGACTCCCAGGCTGTGTTACTCAGACTAAGGCTCTCCAGAGTTTCTCTTACAAAGAGATGATTCGCTGATGTTGGAATTTCAGGTCTCTGTGGATGGTGGAAGGAGACCCCAGATGCCTTATGCCCCTTGGCCATGTTCTCGTCTAGGAGAACAGCTTTGTTCCCAGGAGGTCATGGGGACGGTGCAGCAATGGCACCAGCCTTGGGCAGAGGTGTGATCAGAGCCCTTTTCTCTGGGAGGTAAACCCTTCACCTTCCTCTGCTAAAGACTATCCATTTCCCTTGAAAACAGCTTTTCCTGCCCACTTATAACATCCCTGCAATAAGCATCTTACAATGTACCCCCACTGGAAATGGTTCTCATGCAAATGCTGGCCAAATTACGGAGCCCTGTTCTTGGATGCTGCACTCCCAGCAGTCAGGGGAGGACATTCATGATCAGACCTGCAGGTGCAATGTGGAGAATTTTACTGTCTTTGCCAGTAAATGAGATTCATTAGGTTGTACTGCAGGGCAATGAGGAGAGGTGGGTTTGAGTTTTTCCTGTCTCTCGTTTCTGTGCATGGACTTGATCAAAAAGGAGAGAGCAGCAGGGTCTCAGGCATTCCGTTTTGAAGCCCCCATCAGCGTGATGCTTCACAGTTTAGCCACCTGTTCCCTGCCTGCTGCAAGGCCTCACCTGCAGTCTGGACTCATAATAAGGGAAAGGTCCCCACTGGGGAGGGGTCCTTCATCTGGGGGCATGAGAAGAGAGCCATTAAAGACTTGTGGCTCAGAAGCACACACCTATCTATTAATTATGAAGAACGTGTAGGAAAAAAATATCCTCAACCTCTACTTTTCCTTCCTATCTTTCCTTCCTAACTTCTCTGTCATTACTGGAGGGACTGAAGAGAATGCCCCAGATACATCTGTGGCTCTCGTGTCCATGTGTCCGGGTGACTTGAGGGGAGCTGAGTGGGGCCCAGACTGCTGGTCCATGGCAGAATGAGGAGAAAAAAGTGGCTCTCACCACTAGCATGTATTCTGTTGAACAGTCACTGTGCTTCAGGTACAGTGCTCACCACTTTGCTGTAAGGATGAGGGATGTCAGCTTCCCTAGAAGCAGAGGCCCAGATGAAGATTCTTGTGTAGGGGTTTTATCGAAGGATGGCTCTCAGAAGAAACCTGTGGGAGAGTGAGGGAAGCAGGATAGAGCAGGGGGATGGCCACACTGCAGTGTGGGTTCAGCTGAAGTCTCAAGTCAGCTGATCTCATGGGGAGCTCAGAAGTGTGAATGGTGGGGCACCTGGGTGGCTCAGTGGTTAGCAGTGCAAATCAGATAGGATGCTTGCCCTCGAGGAGCCTACTCTCTCCTGGCTGGATGTGATTAGCAGCTGAGGTCAGCTCCCTGCACAGCAGGAGCATAGGGATGGTATGAGGTTGGGGACAGGTTCATAAAGATGGTGATGCCTGAGCTGGCTCTTGAATAGAAATTGGCTGGGTAAAGATGGAGGGGTTTCAGGTGGGCACAACACTGAGGAGTGAAAAAGAGTGGGGCCCTCGAGGGGCTGCTGGTGTTTGCTTGGCTGGGCCATTGGGTATCATGGGGAGGTGGCAGTGAGGTGTGGAAGTTAAACAGGAAGCAGATGAAAAAGGTGCCACGGGAGAGCGTGCTGAACTTTGTCCTGGCAAAGGGCACATGAGTGGCCATAGAGAGCTCTGTGGTGCACAGTGGGGATGAAATGGACAGTCTGGAGGAGGAATTCACTGAAGTCAGAAATGAGGCAGTTTTCTAAGAGTGAGGCAGAGAGGATGCTGGAAAGAAGAGAAAGATGATCCTGTACTTGACTGGTTAGGTGGAAGGAGAGGGAAAGGTGGAGGATAAAACAGCTTTCTGGCTCAGGTGATGAGGAAGGTAGTGACACCATGTGAATTGGACATGCCGGGTGACGGTATGCTGTGTGTCCCCAGTACACACTAAGCAAATGTTTCTTGGATGCACAAACACACATTGTAAAGATGGATCCCCCCAATTAACCTAGAAATTCAGTGCAGTTCCAATTTGAAAAATTCCAGTACAAGATTTAATGGAATTTGTCAAAACCAATTCTAAATTTTACTTGGAAGAATTAAAGCCCAAGAATATCCATGATATTCTAAAAACAAAGAGAAAACGGTGGTACTTTTTTCTATGAGATAGCAAGACATACTATGAAGTTATCATAAATGTTCAAAGTGTGGTATTGCTTCAAAGATAACTGTATTAGTGGAAGAGGTGAGCAACCAGGCTCATCCACTTCAGTCTTATTCAAGGCTACTGTCACCCTAAAATGGCAGAGTCTCTGTGCCTGAGACCAGATGATCAGCAAAGCCTAAAATATTTACTATTTGCCTATTTATAGAAAAAGTTTGCCAATCCCTGGCCTAGAAACAGACATAAGCATTTACAGGAACTCGTGTATGCTGGGGATGGTATGACAGATCGGAAGAAAGGAAGGACTTTGCAATCGATGGTGCTTGGACATTAGCTTTCCTACAGGAAGGAAATTTGTTTGTTTGTTTGTTTGTTTATAAGTAATCTCTACATCCAACATGGGGCTGGAACTCATGACCCTGAGATCAAGAGTCACATGCTTCTCCCACTGGAGCCAGCCACGTGCCCTCAGGAAGGAAATTAATTTAGATTCTTACTTCATTCCATAAACAAATTCCAGGTAGAGATCCAAAGGTGAAAAGCAGGACTTTATAACCTTGTGAAGATAATAGAAGATCATGTCTTTATCATATCAGGATAAAGACTCTTTAGACGAGGCACAAGAAGCACAGCTCATAAAGGAAAGGATTGTTCTGTGGCAACTACTACTATTGACTACTGCTGCTGCACATGCACATGCACACACACACAGACGTGCACATGCACACACAAACACACAGATGCTCACATGCACATACAAACACAGATGTGCACATGCACATACACAGATTGCACATGCACACACAGATGTGCACATGCACATATACACACAGATGTGCACATGCACATACACACACAGATGCACACACGCACATAAACACACAGAGATTGCACATGCACACACACAGACGTACACATGCACATATACACAGATGCGCACATGCACATACACACACAGAGATTGCACATGCACATGCACACACAGAGATACGCACATGCACACACACAGATTGCACATGCACATGCACACACAGAGATATGCACATGCACACACACAGATTGCACATACACACACAGACGTACACATGCACATATACACAGATGCACACATGCACATACACACACAGATTGCACACACAGATGTGCACATGCACATATACACAGATGCACACATGCATATACACACACAGGTTGCACACACACAGACGTGCACATGCACATATACACACAGATGTGCACATGCACATACACACACAGATTGCACATGCACACACAGAGATGTGCACATGCACATATACACAGATGCACACATGCACATACACACAGGTTGCACACACACAGATGTGCACACGCACATACACACACAAAGTCTCTTTGGCAAGAGACACCATAAACCAAATTTGTGGCCAGAGCAGAAGACAATTATGATGCTGATGACAGCGTGGTGCCCAGTATACATGAAGAAGTCCTGCACGTGGATTTTTCTGGCAAAGCACAAAGAACCCAATAGAAAAGTGGAGAAGGGTTAAGACCAGGAGTGTTGGCAAAAAGAAACCACCAACAGCCAGAGATAAATGAAAACTCCTTAGCCATATTACTTGTCGGAGGAATACAAAGTAAAATAAAACGGCTATATGCTGTTTCACAGCCACCCAATTGGCAAAACTCAGAAAGTCTGATTCATCCCAAGCGTGGAGAAGTGGAGAAGCAGGAAAGCTCACACACAACTGGCGGGAGGAAGGTGGGCATGACCACTTTCAGTTGCTCTTGGCAGCTCCTGGTAAAACTGAAAACGTGCGTCCACCACCACCCAGCCATTTGCTTTCCATTCTCTGTGCTGGAGTGTGTCCCACACACCTGCACAAGGGCATTCCCCGCAGCACTGTTTGGGATGGTGAGAAAGAAGAAACCACGTAAATCCCTGAATAGGAGAATGGACTCACAAATTATGCTGTATTCAAGTACTGGACTACTATAGAGCAGTTACGGCAGCATGAATCTATCTTGAAAAATTGATGCTGACAGAGAAGCAAGTGCAGAAGTAAGTTATGATAGCATTTATGTAAATTTAAAGACTCACAAGGCAACATATTTGTTGTGTATCCATATCCATTTATCCATCTATCTATTTATCTATCTACCTATCATCCATCCATCCATCCATCCATCCATCCATCCATCCATCCATCCATGCCTTTAAAATTAGGACTAGGCAGCTCTCACTCTCTCCGCCAAGATAAAGTTAAAATAGTTATAAAAATGTAAGAATGGGGTGGGGGAAGGCATTTGAATGAAAACTGTAAAATTCTATCTCTTTCACAAAAAATTAATGTTAGCAAACTTGAGAGTACGTTTTCTTTTGTTAATCATAGAAGGCAGGCACACAGTTGTTTTTCCATTATCCTGGTGCGTTTTGGATTTCTGAAATTGAAAGAAAGGAAGAGAGCCGAAAGTCTTGACACAGTGTGGGGAGGCATAGAGTCCATGGACCCGGTATCTATGGAGTGCAGGAGAGGCGCCCAGCTTGGGCATCTCCTGTGCATGTGGCTGCCTGTCCATCTCTCGAATATGTCACATTGCACATAGCCTCAGAAAGCTAGGAGAAAACAACTGGGGAGACGAGGCAGACTCCAGGAAACTTGAAGGGAATCAGGCAGGAGGGCCTGCAGGAGTGAGGTATCTGGCCCAGGTGCTCACCCAGGAGAGGGACCCTCTGTGGGCTCGTGCTCACTTGTGTGCCTCTGTCCCCCCATCCTTCCTACACAATTCCCATATATCCTAAATGTCGGTCGGTGTCACCTCTTCCAGGAGCCTTCCCTGACACCCAGTCTGGATTACAAGGGCCTTCAGTGTGCTGCTTGTTATTTCCTTTTAGTTAGTGTGTTGGGCCCCTTCAGGGCAGAGGCAATAGGAACTCTGCATCACTCAGTTCCCATATAACACCAGGCTCACGATGCACGTTCCCCACTTGGTTTTGGTGGCATGAGGAGAGAGAAGGGCTGGGATTTGGATAGGTTGAGGGCTCAAAAGAGCTGAAGGTGCAAGAGCCAATGTAATCAGCAAACAGTCCCTGAGCCAGATCAGACAGGCCTCCTTCCCATCCAAGAGACAGAAAAAGCAACTGGGGCCTCCAAGGGAATATCAGGTCACTTAACTGGAAAGCCCATGCAGCCCCAGGCTCATCTGGATAAAGGACTCAATTAATATTATGTGGACTAGGTCTGTCTCTCTCTCTCTGCCTCTCCCATCCTCCTTCCCTCCCCCTCCCTCTCGGGGAGCCATTCTAAGTCACTGCCCTGGCCAGGGAGGAGAGATGGCTGCCACGGATGCGGCCCCTCCAACTGAACAGGGCAAGGTTCTCTCCCTCCTGGCTCTTCCGGCCAGGTCCCAGGACTAGCACTGGTTGGCTCGGTTTGGATGATCTGCCCATCCCTGAACAATCATCCAGGTGGGGTGTGTATGAGCAGCTTCAGCCTAGGTCTGGAGCTAGGGGTAGCCTCAGCTCCCCACCAGACATTTCCCTCAGAGTGAAGGAGGGGCCGTTCTCTGGGCCCTGAGAGGTGAAAACAAGGTAGTCCAGGCCAGGAACGGGAGGTGCCACCCAGCTGGAATGGAGGAGAAAGGGCATGCTGCTCTCTACGCTGCTGACGTTGGCTTGTGTCTCTCAGAGCGTCCGGAGCTGAGGGCTGGGATGAGGGAAGACTGGGGTTCCAGGCCCTTCTCCCGACAGTGCGACCACATGGCAGGAAGCTACCAGCTGTCAGGGATCCTTCCCTCCTGGACTCTGTAGGGCAGTGTTTCTGGCTCCTGTCCCAGGAGCTGGGGCTGGAATGTTTTAAGGAGCCATAACTAAACATTGAAATTTCAGTTCTCAGAAGTCATTCTTGATGCTGTTGGAAAGTGTGGTTGTCCAACTATTAAGCCGTGGGTTTTGTATCCAGAGAAGATGGAGCTGCATTTTACATTTGGTTATAAATCTGAGGCATTTGCTTATGTCTGTGGGCCTCAGCTGGACATTCAGAAAAAGAAAGTGGACGGATGTGGCCACCGCCTGGCCTCAGCTGATGGTGGGAACTGGGACTGATGCGAGACTTTACATGAAACCTCCTATAATTCTTTCAGTTATTTCTTGAGGTACAACTATTAATGGAGTAGTTAAAAATGGAAATTGAAGTGTTCAGACCACCAGTTGGTCGGATGTCCGAATGAGAGCATCATATGCATCTAGCACCTGAAGCGTTTGCTTAGTTACTCAGCATATAAGGTGGGCTTTCTGAAACCCTGACACTGCTTTGGGGAGCGCACAGGCCTCTACCTGACCCCAGCCCATGGCTGCTAACAGGGGGCTTAAAGAAACAGTGTCCGGGGCATGAGTGAAAACGACAACAGGAAAAACAACAGTTACACTTGCTGAAACCCTCCGTGTGCCCTGCACCGTGCTGTGCACGTCACTTGACTGTCTGTGGTAAATCTCACAACATCTCCGACGCGGTTATACCGTTACTAGGTTATGGTTATAGAAACCAAAGCCTAGCGAGAGGCCAAGGGGTAGCTCAATGTCCCAAAGAGAGTAAATGGCAAAGCTGGGATTCAAACCCAGGCTGACAAGAATTCTAAAATGCACACTTGTGAGCACCGTGCTTTTCTGTGGAAACGGAGTTGGAGGATGACTGGTTCTCAAGGAAGTGATATTTATGAATACAAATATTAGCCTCCTACCATATGTACACTCCTGCAGACAGATCCTGGTTTTTGAAATTCAAATCCCTATTTGAAATCCACCCTGGCAAGTTACTAGGGAACACCAGGGGGGCTTCCTTTTTTTTTTTTTTTTTTAATTCTTATGTTAATCCCCATACATTACATCATTAGTTTTAGATGTAGTGTTCCATGACTCATTGTTTGTGCATAACACCCAGTGCTCCATGCAGAACGTGCCCTCCTCAATACCCATCACCAGGCTAACCCATCCTCCCACCCCCCTCCCCTCTAGAACCCTCAGTTTGTTTTTCAGAGTCCACTGTCTCTCATGGTTCGTCTCCCCCCCCCGATTTCCCCCCCTTCATTCTTCCCCTCCTGCTACCTTCTTCTTCTTCTTTTTCTTAACATATATTGCATTATGTGTTTCAGAGGTACAGATCTGAGATTCAACAGTCTTGCACAATTCACAGCGCTTACCAGAGCATATACCCTCCCCAGTGTCTATCACCCAGTCACCCCATCCCTCCCACCCCACCCCCTACTCCAGCAACCCTCAGTTTGTTTCCTGCAATTAAGAATCAGGGGGGACTTCTTTTGTTAAGTGAGCACTGTCTTCAAAAGTGCATTGCTTTGATAAATCGGAGTTGTTCTTATTATTAATCAAATCCAGAGCAGTCATGGACCGAGGCCCTATGTGGTGTCAGGCACCATTCTGGTCTGCTGCTGCTAACACCTCTTTTCTAGAAGTATTCAATGGTCCCGTGAGGTGGGACGGATGGCAGGGGTCGGCCGCCTTTTCACTAAACCTCTCTGATTCCTCCCAGGCACATGGCTAGCTCACATTCACCAGCCCCCTTGTAGTTAGGCATGACCGTATGACTGAATTCTGCTCAATGCACAGTGGGTGAAAGTGACAGGTGTCACCTGGGCCTTTTCTCCCGTCTCTCTCCCCTTCTTGAAGATGGACAGAGCCTGTCTCCCTGAGTCAGCCCTGGAGGTGAGTGTCTACCACTTGTCTTGGGCTTTACCTGAGCAAGAGATAAACATCTGTTGTGTTAATCCACTGAGACTTGGGGGTACTTTGTTCACAACGGTTAGCTTTATTTTATGGCTAACTTCTGCCATTTCTTTTTTTTTTAAAGATTTTATTTATTTGTTAGAGAGAGAGAAAGAGAGAGCAAAAGCAAGGGAAAGCAGGCAGAGGGAGAGACAGGATCCCTGCTGAGCAAGGAGCCCAATATGGGACTCGATCCCAGGACCCTGGGATCATAACCTGAGCCGAAGCAGATGTTTAACCAACTCAGCCACCCAGGCATCCCAAACTTCTGCCATTTCAATGAGTATACAGCACATATTCTTTCCAGCTTTGAACATTTCTGAAAGTATTGGGCTGGTTCTTAACAGTTCCTAGCACCTTACATTTGCTGATGGCCTGGACTGACATCTAATTCCAAGAGAATGAATTTCCATTTGCTTCTTCCATTGCATGGAGCTACTACCAACCTGAGTTCTCTCTAAAGGAAGCTCTCTGCTTCAGATCCTTCTGAACTACACTGGGTAGTGGGACTTCAGATTTCGACCTGCCTGAATACAAGCTTGTGGCCCAAACTCAGGAGAGAATTTCTTCCTCCTTTTATCTGGTGCCAGGATTGAGACAAGCTAAGTTTCCTTGCCACTTTTTCTATGGGGTGGGTTTATTTTGTGTCAGCTTGACTGGGTTAAGAGGTGTCCAGACAGTGGCTGGAACATTGTTTCTGGGTGTGTCTGTGAGAATGTCTCAGGAAGAGATTAGCATTTGAATCAGTAGACTAAGAAGATGACCAACCATGATAGGCATGATCCAGTCCATTAATGGCTTGCATGCAACAGAAAGGCCGAAGAGGGGCGAATTCACTTTCTCTGCTGAAGCTGGGACATCCATCTGCCCTCAGACATTGGTTCTCTTAGTTCTTGGGTGTTAGGCTCACACTGGGACTTACACCACTGGGTCCCCGTTCTTAAGCCTTTGGGCTAAGACTGAATTACGTCACTCGCTTTCCTGGGTCTCCAGCTTGCAGATAGCAGATCATAGGACTTCTCAGCCTCCATAACCATGTGAGCCAATTCAATAAACAAATAAATAAATCTCTATATACAGAAGAGGTTCTGGTTTTATGTGGGGAACTCCCATCAGATACCCCACACTGGACATTTTTTCTTTGTTAGTGGTATATAAACAATATTGCATCTCACAGCCGAAGGTGTCTTAAATTCAATGAAATATAGGATTACTATCTCCAGTTTATAGATGGACAATGAAAACATCTGAGGTGCAGAGAGATTAAGGAACTTATTAGTAAGTGTCAGAGCTGAGATGTGGACCTAGAAGTCTGGCCCAAGACTCTTAACCACCAACCACTGCAGGGCTGGCCCTGCGGTTACCCTGGGCCACAAGTGGAGGTGGGGTGCTGCCTCAGGGTCGGAGCCGGCTCTGCCGTTGTTAGGAGTTTGAGTTTGGGCATGACCCTCAGCCCCAGGTCCCACATGGAGACCATAAGAAATAGACTACTTTATGAGGTTGCGGTAAGGATTAAGCGGAGTCACAGCATACGACATTTAGCACCGTGCCAGGACATGGAAAGGACTCAGTGATGGTTAGGTGCTGTCATTATTCTTTTAACAACTACGCTGTACTGTCTCCTAGCATTTGTTCAGCATCTACATGTTCAGTCCATGCTGTCTCATTTCAGCCTACGATAAAGTCACTACCATCCTCATTTTACAGGCAAGAAACTGGGTCAGAGATGTCTGGTGACCCTGCCCAGGTCACACAGGAAGCTCGTGGCAGAGCCAGGATTCAAACTCAGGCCTACCTGTTTCCAGAGCGTGTGTTCTTTCCTCTCTGCCCTGAGTCCCTCGGGGCAACCTGCCGCCAGGACATGACGTATAGTATGAAAGGACCCAGGAATGATTCTAGGCCACCCAAACGCTTCTCCTGGAACAGTCAGAACTACTCCCCTCTATACACGAAACTCTCTCTGTTCCTGACTGGCACTGGGGAAAGGGCAGCTAGACTACACCAGCTTAGGACAAAATCTAATCCAATGTAGACTGTGTACTTTCAGGTGATCATTTCAGTGACCCAATGGCTCAGATCATAAGGATTCTCTATGGGCTGTGCTAGTCAGGGGAGACTTCCTAGAAGAGGGGGCACTCCAGCTTGGTCTTGAAGGTTGGGGACCCTGTGCATAGGTGGGAAGAGAACGTAGGGCATTTTAGGACAGGGGTCCAGTGTGAGCAGAAGGATAAAAGGCAGAATGTGAGTCTGGGGCTTGGGGAGGATGTGGGAGATTGTCTTGGACGACAGAGGACCGTTCTGCCTGTGTTACTTCCTGGGGGTGCTCAGGAACCTGAAGACTCACTGCCCCAGCCAGTTCTTGCACTCAGAGGCCAGAGGATTGTGGGTGGCCGAAGCAACCTTAGTGCTATTCAAAATGAGGCCATCCCAGCCCCAGCAAGGGCAGCAAGTCTCTGGACACACCCCTGTGACCCCAGTCAGAGATTCAGGCAGTTGCTCCTGCCTCAAGCTCCTGCTCATCCTGCCTAGGCCTCACTCTCATGGGCCTTTCTTGGTGCCAGATCCAATGCCTTACAGCTGCATTCCCCATCAGCCCAGCTCATGGCGCCCCATCTGGCTCCATGTGAGGCTGGCTTCACCTTGCATAAGGGGAACCACTCTTGGGGTAGGAGTCTGGAAGCCCAGCAGAAGAGAATAATGTACTGGTAACAGGCCACTAAGATACTGCCAGGTGTGGCTGGCACCGGCGACTCTAATCATGGGGTTAGAACCTGGTTCTTTCCATCTTGGTTCTTTTCTCCTCTCTGTTGGCTTCCGATGCAGGTGGGGTCTTTCTAGTCTTAATGGGCATTTGCCAGGGATTTCAATTCAGAGAAAATTTCTGTTCTGCCTGAATACATGTACCTACCCTCTGAGTGTCGGTGGCCAAGGAATGAATAGCTTTGATGGTCTGTCTTGGGACATGTGCCCACCCCAGGGGAGGGACTGCGGATAGGGTGATGGCGCAAGGCACCCAAAGCACAGGACCCAAGGTGGGGAGGGGAGGCTCCGAAAGGAAAACCAGTGCTGTTTCCAGAGGGCAGGAAGGTGGCAAGCTGGAAGACACTAATACTGTCCAGGGCTAGACCCCCGGATGCTTATCCCCAGTGCCCTGCACTCCAGACTCAGGCTGGCCATCTGCCTGCATTCTCTGCTTGCCCCTGTGTAGGAAGGGAGAGAGGACTGTTCTGTCTTCAGCTCTGAGATCACTCGCCCTGCCGATGGCGCCCCCTGTTGGCCTTTGGAGATGCATTGTCCCTGGGGGGGCCGAGTCCTGGAAATGCTTGTTGGCCTGAGGCTGTCTAGGGTGGGGGCTGTAGCCCCAGCGGGCCCAGCTCCTGGGAAATCGTCAGCTTCTTCTTTTTAAATTGAAGTATAATGTACTTTTTTAAAATTGAAGTATAATGCAGCATTCTATTAGTTTCAGGTGTACAATATAATAACCCAATGGTTCTGTACACTGGTCAGAGCTCCACATATGTGTGCTCTTAATCCCCATCCCCTGTTTCACTCATCCTCCTCTCCTCCTCCCCTCTGGTAACCACCAGTTTGTCCTCTGTAGTTAAGAGTCTGTTTTTTGTTTGTGTCTCTTTTCCTTTGTTTGTTCCTTTGTTTCTTAAATGCCACATACGAGTGAAATCATACGGTATTTGTTGTTCTCTGACTGATTTCACTGAGCATTACGTCCTCTAGGTGCATCCAAGTTGTTGCAAGTGGCAAGACCTCATTCTCTTCTATGGCTGGGGAAGTCTTCCTGGAGGCTGTGGGCGGGGCTGGCCACTGGCAGGCAGTCCGGTGGCCCCGGGGCAGGGGCCTCCCACCTGCAGGTGTGGGTGAGGAAGCTGGGACATGCCGGGAATAGCTATGGGCCTCTGATTGAACACTTGATTTATATACTCAAGATGCCCTAAAAGCCAAAGGTTGTCACACTATTACAAACATGGTGTTTCTCCCAACACAGTGCTTTTCCTCAGGTCACCACAATGAGTGCAGAGTAAAAGGTGAAATTGGTTTTTCACCTCGATTTCCAAGCCCAGGCCTTTCTAGTCAGTGGGCAACCAGGTCTTGCAGTCCTGAGACAGAAATAATTCTTAGCACAAGGGGCAAGCTTCCAGGTTCAAACACAGGCCAGCCGTGTCCCAGGAGGAATCAGGGCACAAGGAGGTGATGTGGCTTGGCAGGTGGGTTACCCGAGGGCAGTCACGGAGCCTCTTTTCATGTCAGGTGGGCAGCTGTGAGGCCCCCATGGGACAAGATGCCGTGGCGGCTCGGGGCAGAGCGTGAGTGCCGCTGGAGTGGGAAGACACCGTGACTCCTCTCGATGCCTTGGTGTGTCATCGAGGTGGTGACAGCTGGGATTCCTATGACAGAAAGGAGTCAGCCATGCCCAAAGATAGAGCACTGCGTGTGACAAGGGCCCTGCATGCAAAGGGGACTGGTGTGTCCCAAGACAAGTCAGGACCCTGTGTGCAGGTGGGGGGTGAGTGGAAGGGCCCAGGTCACACGGGCCACGCAGCCTGCAGGCTGTAGTGAGGCGCTTGGGCTTGCCTCTTGCAAAGTGAGAAGCAGTGAGAAGCTGGTGTGGGCATTTAAGCAGGGAGCCATGTGTTCTGGTTTGCATTTTAAAGAGAAACTGAGGAGCTTCTGGGAACAGACTGGGCAAGCGGAAAGCATAGATGCAGACAGGCCCCTGGGAGGCTGCCGGCCAGGCTGGGGTGGTGGCCCTGAAAGAGCAACAGTAGGGACGGGACAAGGTTCGTGGATTCAGGATCTGTTTTGATCTCTTTCAGAGGTTGAACTGACAGGACATATGGATGATTTATATCTGGGGCTGAGCAAGAGGGAGCTATCAAGGATGCGTCACTCCTAAATTTCTGCTTCGAATCATGAGGCACCCTTGACTCAGATGTGGGAGATTGGAGTCCCTTATGCGATGTCCCTATGTGATATCAAGTCGGCAGTTGAGCAGACGGGTCTCAGGAAAGACATCTGTGCCAGGGTCCGTGTCTAAGCCGTATGAGCGTACAGATGCATTTAAAGCTACAGGACTGATAAGGTCACTGAGGGAGAGAGTGAGCAGAAAGAAAACCATGGGGCCTGCCCTGCCCTGAGAAAACACCAACCCTGGGTAAGGGCTGGGTGAGGAGGAACTCAGAGCAGCAGAAGAGTGGAGGGGACTGAGAACACAATGAAGTACCTGGAGGTGAGAGCAGCCTAGGTTAAGGGGGTGGCTGTCTGGGACTAACACTGCTCGGAGGTTGGGTAACACGCCAGTTACCATGGCTTTGGGATTAAGGAGGGTGTGGTGCTATGAGTGATGGGGACCCGCCCAAACTGGAGCAATGGAAGATGGGATGGGAGGTGAGGAAGCAGGGCAACATTCTGAGAACATCACTCCCCAGTTCCCTTGCAGTTGGACGAGGCCATGTGACTACTTTAGGCTAAGGAAAGGTGAGCTAAGTGCCACATGTCACTGAGGCACTGAAAAACCCCTGCTTGCCCTTTCCACTCTGGCAGCCCCTGGAGGCTGTTCATGCCAGACAGAGCCGCTGCAAGATAGTGGAGGCTCCATCAGCCTGGATACTGAGTCTCTTTTCCCACAACCTACAGATACATGGATCCTGCTCGACTGAATCCACATTCTCTGCCTTCCTGTCTGTGGCTGTAGTGACTAGAAGGGGCGGGGACCCGCACACAGGTGGAATGACCTCCAAGGTTCTTCCCTCCTTGGCCCTCTCTGGCTCTCCTAGGAGTGGCAGAGGAAAGGGAAAATACAAGATAATTGCACTCTTCTTCTCTTTTATGGTCCTAGTGTGCACGCTGCTGTGTTCCTTTCAGGCCCTCCTCATCGATCAGGAGCCAGACACCTCTCAAATCAAATATCTTGCAAGTCCTCCCAGTAACAGATCCATGGCAGAGCACGTGCTGCTGGCTCTCCATCATGGGGACAGCCATCCATCCTTCTGCCGAGGGGCTGTTATTAATAATGGGTGGGAAAATATCTGCTTGGCTGCTCCGTCATTGTTATTGCCCTTAACTATTACTTAAAGAAGAAACATAGTCAATATGCTTAATCTATGGTTTTCTCCGAACATTTTGGTAACAATTCATTTTAAGTAGTTGGCAATATCCAACAACCGGCTACAGTAAATCTGCAGCTTAGTATAGCCCGGTCTCCAAGCTGACAAGCTAAGTAGAAATGCACGTATTCCCTTTTTACTTCATCGCCAACATACAGAAGTGTTGCTGCAGGAGACCTTCTTGCCCGTCTCACCGTACTACCCACCTGAGGTCACACCATATCCTGGGATCAAGTAAAACCCTGAGTACGTCCCAGCAGTTAAGACGGTGGATGTCTGCCCTTCTGATCACTGTCACTAGTGGGCTGTTGGTAGCCAGAGCTTAAATATCTCTGGCTCCTGCTGCTGAACTAGCAAATCTCCCTCCTTGTTCAGTTTTGAGTGCTCCACTTCGGCCAGAGTTGCTTTTATGTCCCAGCCATTCTGGGCCAGCCTAGAGTTCTGCAATCACTGTGCAGGGCTCCCCAAGGTCACTGACCCACTGGCCCCTGTGGGCCCTGTCCTGGGTAGGAGACTGGTCTGCTGAATGAAATCAGCACTGGGAGACTGCAGGACCAGGGTCTGAGCTTGCCTTGTAAGTGGGCTGTCATCCTGCTATCTTTGTTGAACTGTAATTTTTTCTTACCAAATCCTTTTTTAATGCAAAAGTGCAGAAGCAAACTTCAGCCTGGTTTTGGTAGAATTCTCACACATTTTGATCTTTGTGGACATCAATAGTCTTTCGATATTCAAGAAGTGACTTTAATGCCCTGCTAACTCATTCTTTTCTTTCTTTTTTTTTTTTTATTCAACAAATACTGGTTGCTATGTGCATTGTTGAGTGACTACTTGAGTAAGATGGCTTTGTAACAAAATACTTCTCGTAACCTCTCCTGAGTGATGGTGGTGGTGGTGGAGTGGGGGTGAGGTGGCTTTTGAGGACACCCTCCTGACTCTCTTGTAGATTCTCTTGCAGTCAGAGAGGGCAGGAAATCCTGGAAAGTCACATACCCGTGCCCTCCTTCCTTCAAGGTACTTTTACATCGATATCTACAAGCATTCCATCAATTAGGTAAGGCAGAGATTGTAGGGCCCCATTTAACAGAGGAGAAAACTGAGGCCCAGAGTTATTAAGTCCTTGTCTAAGTCCCAGACATGATAAGTGACATAGGGATCTAGAACTGGGGCCACTTGGTGGGGGGCACTTCCTCATCCTTGCACAGATAGGCAAAGCAGAGCAACCCCGATTGCAGGGTCACCAGGGGTGATGGGCCTTGTAACAGACCCTCAAGGCCTCCTCCCCGCAGATCTCTTGGGTCACTCTTTTTTTTTTTTTTAAGATTTTATTCACTTATTTGACAGAGAGAGAGAGCGAGAGCGAGAGAGGGAACACAAGCAGGGGGAGTGGGAGAAGGAGAAGCAGGCTTCCCTCGGAGCAGGAAGCCCAATGTCCCGATGCGGGGCTTGATCCTAGCACCCTGGGAACATGACCTGAGCCGAAGGCAGATGCACAACGACTGAGCCACCCAGGCGCCCCTCCCTCGGGTCACTCATAGTTCTGTGCATCCTCTGCCAGCCTCTGGGGACCTTGTTCAAATGTCCAGCACCCGCAGCCTACTTCTGAGGATTTTCCTCGAGCTACAGAAGGCACCGGGGCTGCAAGCACACAAGAGCTGGAAACATGGCAGTTCCTGCGCCTTCCTTCCCAGGACTGTAGCCAATGACTGACAGCTACAGGGGTATGAAGCCCACTCCTTTGCCCGAAGGCAGGGAAACTGTGAGGTGCTATTAACACTCCAGAGCTCCCCAGCGGTTCAGGCTGCAGCTGGGACCTCACCTGAAATCGCACCCATGCTTGGCTTCCTCCCCCTTCCCTCTCCTTTCCCTCACCCTCACCGGCTTCTCCTTCCTTGACAAATCCAGCTGCCACAAATCAGCCCCTCAGAGTCTGCTTCTGGGAGAAGCTGACAGTTCTCAGGGCGCTCACAAGCTCAGGTCCTCGGGTGCAGCCTCCCAGCTGGAGGGCCGCTGTTCTGGCTTCGAGCAGAATGTCCAGCTGATTAAAAAGCACTGCCACTGGGCGCCTGGGTGGCTCAGTTGGTTGGGCAACTGCCTTCGGCTCAGGTCATGATCCTGGAGTCCCGGGATCGAGTCCCGCATCGGGCTCCCTGCTCAGCGGGGAGTCTGCTTCTCCCTCTGACCCTCCCCGCTCTCATGCTCACTCTATCTCATTCTCTCTCTCAAATAAATAAATAAAATCTTTAAAAAAAAAAAAACACTGCCACTGACTTCTAAAATATTAGGCTGCGTGGGATCTGTGCATGTCACAGGCTTACTTTCTCATCATAATCCCAGTTTTCCGTGTACAAGCACAATCTATAGATTCCTCTTTGAGCTCGTCTGAGTAATCTGGACTCTTTCAGGAGGCAGGCAAAGGGCATGGAAGCGTGAGGCAGCCAACACAACCTCTCTTGAATCTACAAGTCTGCTGATCACCTCTTGGAAACCTCTGTGCACGAGGCCAGCCCACTTTGGACAACTTGGAGAGGACAAGTAACCAGTCGTTAGCAAGCCCTCCAGCACCACTCTCCAACCACAGTCTAGGTCTGTAGAACAGCACCAACCAAGTTCTCTTGACCTCTGGCTCCCAGCTGGGTTTGGTCAACAGCAGCCCTGGAGGGGTTAGGGGAGGTTGAGTATTTGCTCTCCCTCTGCTTCCTTGCCTCCAGGCTGAGCTCCTCTATGGAAAACCACAGCTCCTTCCAAGGCCCCTTTCACAGCAGTGCAAGTGGTGATACACGTGGTTGCTGGCCTTGTGTGTGATCCCACATGCCTCATGGTTCCTTTTAACACACCCCTCCCACCTCATGAGCAGTCCCTTCATTAACCTCTTCTCCAGGACCCCAGGTCCCTGGCTGATTCAGAAGGGTCCACCTTGGGAGACACCTGGGTGTCATTAGTGATCTAGGGAGCTCCACCCCAGAGGGCATTCTCTTTCGTTTGCTCATTTGCTTCCTTTAACCTTTGCCTTTTCCTCCTTATTCAAGTCAGGGTCCTAATGCCCCCCTCTATGCCTGGGGATTCTTCATGAGCTCCGTGTCAGAGTTCATTGAGCCTTCCTCCTGCCTCCCAGGGCATTACTTGGCCAGACTGGCTGCTGACGGCTGGGACACCCTAGGACATTGGAGCAACCTGAGGACAAAGGCCATACCTTATCACCTCTAATACTCACGGTCCAGCTTGGGGGTTCTGGCAGTGGTAACTGAATGCCAAACTGATTCATGTCATAACCCAGAGAGAGTCCCGTGTTCTCTGGGTTTATGCGGTCACAGTTCTCTTTAATTTCAAACCATTCACATTCTGTGAGATGTCGGGTACCTTCCTAACTTCTCCAAGAAGTTTTACGGGACAATCCCTGGGTACTCGTCCCTGTTGAGTTTTGCTTCCCATTCTGTCTCTTTCCCATGGCTGTTGTCCTCTCTCTACCTTAGATCACCCCACATGATCTGTCCTCGTTCCCCAAAGCACTAGTAACAAGAGGCTGAGATGTTTCACACTGAAGGTTTAGGGACACCAGAAAGGAATGTCAGCACTCACAGAATGGGCACCCACTTGAAGTGGCTACTTTATTAGCTGTTGCTGCCCTATGGTTCCCTGACATCTGGGTTGTAGGACATGTCTCCCCGGCTGTCTTCCTTCCTAGGCCACCGCCCCCCCCCCAACCATTTCACTGCCTTCCTTTATCTCCCCAGCCCTGTCTCTTCTCTTCCTGTGGCCCCAAGCCCTCTCCAAACAAATAAGACAAAAATTCCAGTTATAACAAAGCTCAGCTCTCTCTCTTCCTCCTTCCCACTGTGCCCTCGGGCCTATATTTTCACCCACACAAAAAAGATGCTCTGAAGCATTTTTCTAGACTAAAAGGCCATCTACCCCTAGGAAGAGCTTGGCCTCTTTCTTAGAATGCTGTAGCCACTGCAGCCAATTTTTGTTTTCAATACCAGCATTCTCTTCTTGTTACTCAATTATAACTTGAGCTGCTGAACTGGGTTCCTGTGGGTCACCGTCTGTTCCAAATTTTCCTAGAAGTTGGTGCAGCTGTGCAATGGTTTTCTCTCTGTCTCCCGCCCTCCTGTCGTGCTTAGCATGGTGCTGGGTGCAGGTACCACTGCAGATGACTCTTGTGCCCCGGGCCACATTCCTGGCCCCCACTGACATCAGTGCAGCCGTGGTGGGCAGTGCCAGGCACACCACCAGAGTCCCACCCCCAGGTCCCACCACCAGCAGGCCTCGTGCAGCCTCCGCTTTTCTGACTTGGAGCTCTCTCTGGAGCTATGGGAGTGGCCAGCCCATGCACAGGCATAGCCTGCAAGTGCAGGAGGGTTAACACCCTCAGGGACAAGCCTCTACCACCAGGGACAGGTGTAGAGAATAAATGTCCCACCTCCTGCCCTTCAAAGGAGCAATTCCAAAATCTGTTCTCACCAGTTTTGCAGAAGATCTCAACAGGACGGGACCCTCATTACCCACAGTGGTGACCTGCTCACTGGTGCCCCTCTCCTCCTACTCCCTCACTTCTATTCCCTTGGGATCACCTCCTAAATCAACTACCTACAACCATGTCTTTGTCTGGAGTCTGCCTTCAGGGAAACCCAAATGAGGACAGATACTCAATGGCTGTGTTTACAGTTGCCTTCAGTAATTACTTGTGGGGCTCAGCTGGAATCTCCTGGCTGCCTCTTGGTTCAGAGCCATTCTGCAGAGCTCTGCTAACAAATCCTTGACTTTCCTGCTCCAGTTTCTGCAGAGACAAGTGGATAGTGTGATGGATCTGCCCATATATCTCCTCTCTCATCCAGAGCGTGATGTGAGACATCTCAGCTCTGGAAGCTTGATTCACCTGGGGAAAATCTTTTGCCAGCCTGAAAAGCCATAAGGTTTTCCTGGTGTGACATGGAGCAAATGATTTCAGTGTCATATTACTGCCCCCAAGCTCCAGTAGAAACAGGGTCTGAGGTGTCTCATCTTTTCAAGCAGAGGTGTTAAGAGATGCATTACTCATTGGTATTGCCCAGTTCTTGCCTTGTTAGGAGCTGCAGAGGAAAGTCAATGTTTTGACAAGGAAACTAAGGCCCAGAGCCAGAATGACTGTAAAACTCTGCCAATGGGTGCCCAAAGAACTCCACAACACTGCGTTTGACACTTAATTTCCCCCAGAATGAGTTGCCTGTCTCAGTCAGGGGCCTGCTGGACTCATAAATTCTACCAGAGAAGCGGCTCTGTGTCTGCTCAACCTGTTTCCTTTTGAAACAGTGAAACTTCTCTTTGCCCAGTCTCCAGAAATTCCCATGGCAATTGGATGCCTTGCTGGAGCCCTCACATCCAAGAGACTTCCTTTGTTTGCCCTTGGTTTCCTCTCCAGCACTCCAGAGCAGCCATGGCTGGGTGGTCTCAGGGCTCTCCAATCTGGGCACCAAACTGAAGCAGGACATCGCAGTTACTGAGTTACTCTTTGCGGAACAAGACACTGCATTTTGTGCTGTGCATATGTTAAATCCAATCCTTGTATTCAGGCCTATGAGGAGGTATTGCTAGACTCAATCTGTAGTTGAGGAAAATGAGGCTCAGAGAGGGTGAGTGGTTTATCTGTGATCACACAGCCAGTATGTTGTAAAGTTCAAAGGCAGCCCCAAGCCTTTTGACTCCACATTCAGTGTTTTCCCCATCAGAATATATTTCCTAGAAGGAGATGGTACTTGAGGTGGCTGATAAAATTGGAGGTTGGGTGACATGGATTTGTAGGTATCTGTTAAACCTATTTGGAGTAGAGAGGTGATATGTCCACCAGAGAGATGACCTCCATTGTGGAGCAGCTTCTCCCCCATTTGGAACAGACTAAAACATGTGAGGCTGCCGGTCAGTTGGCTGGCTCTGGGCCATCTGGCAGCCTTCCCATCCCCACATGGTTTCCCAGCCATCCTAGAGTAGGTTGGGTTGTTCTGGACACTAGACAATAGTGTTCTGATCTCAATCAGCCTCCTATGTGTTGATCCTGGGAGAACCAAACATTTAGAGCTTGGTGCCTTATTGCTGATGGATTTCACCAGCATGAAGACCCCAGAGATGAGAACCAAAATTTGGTCCAATCATGGTGACCCCAATAGAGATGGATTCCCTTTGTCCTATCTGTGAGGTCTTAGCAGGGCAGCTAGTCAGTCCCTTAGCGTCCCTTTGCAAGCAGCAACGTAGGCAACAAAAGGTGTGGATTTCATTTCCTGTAACACATGCCTTCCCTTTTCCATGAGGAAGCATGGTATTTTCCTGATATTAGAACTCAGAGGAGAGACACATTTTGGGGTCATGCAGAGCCTCTCTACTCTGCTCCATGACAGGCATTCCGGAGCAAATCCTGGATTAGAGGACACATTGTACAACCAATGTTTTCCTATCAAGAGGAGTCAACCTTTTGTCTGACCACAAGGGCATTTTGCAGATTATCCCAAATAAAGTTGGGTTAATGCAATCAAACTCTTTTTCAGCATCTACAAGCCTGCATAGGATCAGACGCTAGCCCTGTAACTTGTCCTCTTCCTCATCACCTCCAGGCATGTTGGCCTCTGTTCTGTTGTTCTTCTTGCCAAGCCAGTGTGTGTGTGTGTGTGTGTGTGTGTGTTTGAGGCGGTGGGGTGGGGGTGGGGGCTTAACACACGCTCCCCCTTTCCTGCTTTGCATGGCTGGCTCCTTCCCAGAATTCTGCCCTCCCCTCAACAACACGTCCTCAAAGTGGCCTTCCCTGTCCACTGCTTCTCTCTAAAACCTGGTTCTCCATCCCATGACCAAGCTATTTCCTTCCAGCGCTGCTGCTGTCTGAAATTGTCTTGTTTGTTTGTTTCCCTGTCGATTGTTCGCCTCTCCTTATTGGAATGCAAGCTATTGCCCCTAGAACAGTGTCTGACCCATAGTAGGTGTCCCATAGAACATTTGTTACATGAATGAATTCTTAACAAGAAATATAGTTGTAACTTCCAGAAACTCCATCTGGAATTCACAGCAAGTTGAAAACGACTCTAAATTTCACTTATCTGTTATCACTAGCCTGATGCCCTTTCTTTTTTTTTAAGATTTTATTTATTTATTTGAGAAAGAGAGAGTGAGTGAGCATGAGGGAGGGAGGGGCAGAGGGAGAGGGGAAGAAGACTCCAAAGTCTGACGCAGGGCTCCATCCCAGGACCCTGGGATCATGACCCAAGCCTAAGGAAGGTAGACCCCTAACAGACTGAGCCACCCAGGCACCCCTGCCCTCCCTCTTCACAACCCCACCCCTCACCCTGTGATCTTTCTCTCCTTCTTTCTTCCCATCCCCCTACCACTTCCCTCCCTTTCCTTTCAGCTGTGCTCTGCCTTCTCTGTCTTTTCCTTTCTGCCTGCCTGGGATGCTGGCAACTCAGTAGACAGACAGGGAGACAGTCCCACCTGGCTTACCCCAAATGGTCATTGTCATGACTAAGAAAAACTTTTCACTGGCTCACAGATGTTTATGTGACAGTCTATCGAAGGAACCCCAGACAGCCCTAGGGTGCTGAATAGACACCTGGCTCCCCAATGAGATTACTGTAGCTTAGAGCATGTTTGCAGCATGACTTTCGAGCCTAGGTGCTGGAGATGAACAGGTAAATTCATCATAGGTATAAAACAAAGACCAGACATACTGAGGCTCTCTTGCTCAAATACGGAGTTTAATGTATTTATAAATGCTTACTGCCTTGTCTGATTCTTACAGGGGGCTTCAGTACAAAGTCAGTGCTGCCTCCCAAATCCTGCTGAATGATAATGTTCCAGGGAGACCAGCACTTGAAAACAAAAGTGACTACTCTTTTTGTCCTAATCTTAAATCCCATCACCTTGCTTGGAACTGCTGAGTGCTGGTAATGAGTGTTGAGAGGCAGTCTGAGGACAGTAATTAGGTATTAAACCTGGACAGGTACTAACCAAAAGGTGTGTGGCCCCTTCTTGCAGCACCACGAAAGTGAATCTCTCCAGGCCAGATAAGCTGTCCATTGGCAGGGGGATGGAGCTGCATTGTGGCAAAGTGAAATGTGATTTTAATGATTCTGAGCACATGGTTTGTGCCTCCAGCAGGCTAGATTTGTGGGCTGGCATTTTTTTTTTCCCTTGGGTAGATTCCAGCTGTTGTACAACTTGTGCATTTCTAAGCTACATAATGGTAGATGGGGACTTGCCTTTTTGTTGTGAGCACGTACAGTTGGGTAGTGGTTAAGCACTGTCAAACAGCCTCTTAAAGACATATTGTGCCCCAGTCCACGTGGAATAAATTATTGGGAAAAGGAGCCTGAGGTTTCGGTAATTTTAAAATAGTTAAAAGATGTGGATCAAAGCTCTGGATTACTGGGCAATTCCCCACCCCAAACATCACCACCCCCACCTCATATATATGTGCATATACATGTACACGCATGTGCATTTGTGCGTACCCTCCCCCCATACACACATTCCTCTTCTATTTCATTTCTCTTAGACTTATCAAGCTCACCCACCTGAGGCCTTTCTTATAAATGTAGTTTCCCAGCCTCTAACCCAGACCTATCAAAACACCAGGGGTCTGTATAATCAATAAGCCCTCTAAGTAGGGTTGCCAGATAAAATTTAAGACAGCCAGTGAAATTTGAATTTCGATAAATAACATATAATATTTTAGTGTAAGTATGATTCGAGCATTATTTGGGGCATACTTATACCAAAAAATAATTTATCTGAAATTCAAATTTGTATGTTTATTTGCTTAATCTGGCAACCTTCGACCTGTGGTCCTGTACATTAAGGAGATGTTGTAGACCATAACCCGTCTCAGGAATTTGCACTGCCCACTAATGCCCCTGAGAAGTCCTGTAGAAAATAAACATACTTACACTAAAAAGTTAATTATTGTTTATCTGGAATCAGATTTCCCTGGGCATCCCATATTTTAATGGCAACCCTACACAGGACCCCCTTTTGAGGAATACTTCAAGGGGTGCACTTTGGAAAACACTAGATTTTAAAGTGTCAGTTAGATAAGTGCAATAAGGCTTCCTGGAGGAGGCAGTTTGGATAAGCAAAAGGAAGGGCAGGACATGTGCAGTCCTCCAGCAGGGGCTGATGTGTGCAGAAGGGGGCTGGAAGTTTGGCTGCATTGCCCTGCTGGGCACACTGTCTCTCCTCCAGAAGCAGAGAGGTCCTGCCTAGAGGGTGGGTGGGTGGAGGAGAGCTTCTAGAACCTTGAGGAGGCCCAGTGGGTATCTCCAGACCATCCTTTCACATAGAAAACTGACCTTGTAGGGTGTGGGCAGAAGTATCAGGCTCCAACTCTGCAAGAACAATTGGAATATTCTGGGGTCACATTTCCATTTGAAATTCAAGCAGGAGAATTGCTTTTGTGTAGATGCATGTTGTTAATCCTCTTGGGTACACAGCGAGGGGTGGAACGGCAGAGTCATGAGGAAACTCTTTTTGAGGAACTGTATGTTTACCTAGAGGATCTGCGAAACATTTAATTTTTGAGGTTCTTTTTAACTTTTCACTTTTTGAGGGTCTGCCAAGCTGTTTTCCAAAGTGTCTGTACCATTTCACATTCTCACTGGCAGTCTGAGGGCTCTAAGTTCCTCCCACCCTCACCAACCTTGGTTCCTGCCTGTCTTTTTATTATAGCCATCCTAGTGGGTGAGAAGTGAAATCGCACTGTGGTTTTGATTTGCATTTTCCTAATGACTAATGACGTTGAGCAACTTTTCATGTGCTTCTTATGACCATTGATACATCTTCTTTGGAGAAATATCTATTCAAATCTTTTAAATTGGGTTGTTTGGGGCGGAGCAAGATGGCGGAGGAGTAGGAGACCTGGATTTCGTCTGGTCTCAGGAATTCAGCTGGATAGAGATCAAACCATTCTGAACACCTACGATCTCAACAGGAGATCGAAGAAAAGAAGAGCAACAACTCTCTCATCAGAAAAGCGACCACTTTCTGGAAGGTAGGACGTGTGGAGAAGTGAATCCGAGGCGATATTCGGGAGGATAGACGGCGGGGGAGGGGCCACCGTCCGCCGCTTCTGGCAAGTGATAGAGCCGCGGAGCACAAAATTGGAACTTTCAGAAGTCTGCTCCGCTGAGGGACGTCGCTCCAGTGGCTAAGCGGGGGGTGGAACCCTCACAAGACAGTGTGGCCTCAGGACCCTTGGGATCACAGAAAGACAGGGGATGCCTGAGTGCGGCAGAGCTCCCAGGTAACGGAGCAGGGAAGCCGGCTGCAGAAACGGAGCCGAGGTGCGGGCTCTCAGCTTGGAGTTGTCACAAACCGTGATCTGGGGCACAGTCGGGCCACTGCTCCTCCAGCAGGGACCCAACAAGCAGCAGATCCAGGGAGACTCCCCTTCCTCCCCCGGGAGGAGCAGCGTGGGAGCACACTGCAGGGATCTGCAGGGTTTGGAGATTCCACCCGGGGTCGGGTGCCAGAGAGAAACGCGCAGTCACAGGCGGGGTGAGAACGGAATGCGGCTGGAGACCGGGGAGACAGGAATGACTGACGGCTTTTCTCTGGGTGCTCACTGAGAAGCAGGGCCCCAAGTTCTCGGCTCCTCCGGGGCGGAGATTGGGAGGCCGCCATTCTCACTCTTGGCCTCCAAAGCTGTACAGAAAGCTCACAGGGAACAAAAGCTCCAGAGAGCAACCTGAGCAGATTACTTAGCCAGGAGGGGGCAAGGGCGGGGCAATTCATTTGGAAAGACATTTGGAAACCACAGCAACAGGCCCCTCCCCCAGAAGATCAGCGAGAACAGCCAGCCAAGACCAAGTTTACCGATCAATGAGAAGGGCAGAACTCCAGCGCTAGGGGAATAATGCACATAGAATCCATGGCTTTTTTCCCATGATTCTTTAGTCTTTCAAAGTGAGTTTTTTTAATTTTCTTTTTTTTTTAATTTTTCTTTTTCCCTTTCTCAACCAACATCTTATTAAACCCTTTTTTTTGTTTTTAATTTTTTTTATTCTTATGTTAATCCCCATACATTACATCATTAGTTTTAGATGAAGTGTTCCATGATTCATTGTTTGTGCATAACACCCAGTGCTCCATGCAGAATGTGCCCTCCTCAATACCCGCCACCAGGCTAACCCATCCTCCCGCCCCCCTCCCCTCTAGAACCCTGTTTGTTTTTCAGAGTCCATCGTCTCCATGGTTCATCTACCCCTCCGATTTCCCCCCTTCATTCTTCCCCTCCCGCTACCTTCTTCTTCTTTTTTTTTTTTCCTTAACATATATTGCATTATTTGTTTCAGAGGTACAGATCTGAGAGTCAACAGTCTTGCACAATTCACAGCGCTTACCAGAGCACATACCCTCCCCAGTGTCTATCACCCAGTCTCCCCATCCCTCCCACCCCACCCCCCACTCCAGCAACCCTCAGTTTGTTTCCTACAATTAAGAATTCCTCATATCAGTGAGATCATATGATACATGTCCTTCTCTGTTTGACTTATTTCACTCAACATAATACCCTCCAGTTCCATCCACGTCGTTGCAAATGGCAAGATCTCATTCCTTTTGATGGCTGCATAATATTCCATTGCATATATATACCACATCTTCTTTATCCATTCATCTGTCGATGGACATC
>NC_058418.1:21596316-21598953 GCF_002201575.2 Neomonachus schauinslandi | reverse complement strand
TGTTGGTTGTGATCTCTCCTCTTTCATTCATGATTTTATTTATTTGGATTGTTTCTCTTTTCTTTTTGATAAGTCTGGCCAGGGGTTTATCAATCTTATTAATTCTTTCAAAGAACCAGCTCCTAGTTTCTTTGATCTGTTCTACTGTTCTTTTATGTTCTACTGCATTGATTTCTGCTCTGATCTTTATTATTTTTCTTCTCCTACTGTGTTTAGGCTTTATTTGCTGTTCTTTCTCTAGCTCCTTTAGGTGTAGGGTTGGTGGTGTATTTGAGACCTTTCTTGTTTCTTGAGAAAGGCTTGTATTGCTATATACTTTCCTCTTAGGACTGCCTTTGCTGCATCCCAAAGATTTTGAATAGTTGTGTTTTCATTTTCATTGGTTTCCATTAATTTTTTAAATTCTTCTTTAATTTCCTGCTTGACCCATTCTTTAGTACGATGCTCTTTAGCCTCCATGTATTTGAGTTTTTTTTTTTACTTTCCTCTTGTGATTTGAATTCTAGTTTCAAAGCATTGTGGTGCAAAAATATGCAGGGAATGATCCCAATCTTTTGGTACCAGTTGAGACCTGATTTGTGACCCAGGATGTGATCTATTCTGGAGAATGTTCCATGGGCACTAGAGAAGAATGTGTATTCTGTTGCTTTGGGATGGAATGTTCTGAATATATCTGTGAAGTCCATCTGGTCCAGTGCGTCATTTAAAGTCTTTATTTCCTTGTTGATCTTTTACTTAGATGATCTGTCCATTTCAGTGAGGGGGGTGTTAAAGTCCCCCACTATTATTGTATTGTTGTCGATGTGTTTCTTTGATTTTGTTATTAATAGTCTTATATAATTGGTTGCTCCCATGTTCGGAGCACAGACACAATTGTTAGATCTTCTTGTTGGATAGACCCTTTAAGTAGGATATAGTGTCCTTCCTCATCTCTTATTACAGTCTTTGGTTTAAAATCTAATTTGTCTGATATAAGGACTGCTACCCCAGCTTTCTTTTGATGTCCATTAGCATGGTAAATGGTTTTCCATGCCCTCACTTTCAATCTGGAGGTGTGTTTGGGTCTAAAATGAGTCTCTTGCAGGCAGAATATCGATCGGTCTTGTGTTTTTATCCAATCCAATACCCTATGTCTTTCGATTGGGGCATTTAGCCCATTTACATTCAGGGTAACTAATGAAAGATATGAATTTAGTGCCATTGTATTGCCTGTAAGGTGACTGTTACCGTATATTGTCTGTGTCCCTTTCTGATCTATGTTGCTTTTAGGTTCTCTCTTTGCTTAGAGGACCCCTTTCAAGATTTCTTGTAGGGCTGGTTTTGTGTTTGCAAATTCTTTTAGTTTTTGTTTGTCCTGGAAGCTTTTTATCTCTCCTTCTATTTTCAATGACAGCCTGGCTGGATATAGTATTCTTGGCTGCATATTTTTCTCATTTAGTGCTCTGAATATATCATGCCAGTCCTTTCTGGCCTGCCAGGTCTCTGTGGATAGGTTCTCTGCCAATTTAATGTTTCTACCATTGTAGGTTACAGACCTCTTGTCCTGAGCTGCTTTCAGGATTTTCTCTTTGTCCCTGTGACTTGTAAGTTTTAATATTAGATGTCAGGGTGTTCACCTATTTTTATTGATTTTGAGGGGGGTTCTCTGTGCCTCCTGGATTTTGATGCCTGTTTCCTTCCCCAAATGAGGGAAGTTCTCTGCTATAATTTGCTCCAACATACCTTCTGCCCCTCTCTCTCTTTCTTCTTCTTCTGGGATCCCAGTTATTCTAGTATTTTTTCATCTCATGGTATCACTTATCTCTCAAATTCTGCCCTCATGATCCAGTAGTTGTTTATCTCTCTTTTTCTCAGCTTCTTTATTCTCCATCATTTGGTCTTCTATATCACGAATTCTCTCTTCTGCCTCATTTATCCTAGCAGTGATAGCCTCCATTTTTTATTGCACCTCATTAATAGCCTTTTTGATTTCGACTTGGTTAGATTTAGTTCTTTTATTTCTCCAGAAAGGGATTCTCTAGTATCTTCCATGCTTTTTTCAAGCCCAGCTAGTTTCTTTATAATCATCATTCTGAACTCTAGTTCTGACATCTTACTAATGTCCATATTGATGAGGTCCCTGGCAGTACTGCCTCTTGTTCTTTTTTTTGAGGTGATTTTTTCCATCTTGTCATTTTGTCCAGAGAAGAAGAGATGAATGAGAGAACAAAATGGTAACAGGGTAACAATGACCGCAGAAAAATATACACTAAACAAATCAGAAAAGACCTGAAATTGGGGGGAAAAGAAAGAGAAAGAAAGAAAAAGGAAAAAAAAAAGAATATGATCATATATGATCAGGCTGGTGAATAGATCAGTGCCACACACTAGATTTTGGGCATATTTTGGTCTGTTAGAAGAAACTGCCTCATAAAATTTTAAAGAAAGAAAAACTTATATATGTATAAAAATAAGGGTAAATATGATGAAAGGATGGAATATGACTATAAAGATGAAAATTATAAAAGATTTTATAAAAGGAATTGATAAGATAAGAAGTTGGTTGAAAAAAGAAAGAAGAGAAATTTTAAAAGAACACCAAAAAAAAAAAAGTGAGAGAATATGATCAGGCAGGAGACTAGAACAAAGCCATACACT